>NW_024868517.1:43183-59398 GCF_013358625.1 Macadamia integrifolia | reverse complement strand
ACCATTGGGCACTAATCTCCCCTAGGAGGATGCACGTCTGGCCGGCTTTAATGGTGATAATGATCAATCTACGAACTCCCTGGTAGTTTGGAATCCTGCGGGTAGGGTCATGGTTCTACCCCCAAATGGAATGCCTGTCAACACATAGAAGCACATAGGCATAATGGTAACCTCACCAATAGGAAGGTGGAACATATGAATACTCAGCCACCACTGCTCCATCAGGACCCCCACTAATGCCGGATTAAACTTTCGGGTCTCTACAAGGGCTAGTCGACATAGATAGGTATCATCAACCATCTCCTTCAACCTGCAAGGGAGCATCCTATGCCAGGACTAAACCATGTTTGGATGGCCATAAGAGGCCAAGGTAGGTGGTTCCTTCCCCTCATGCTAATGGAAATAAATAAAAAAATATATATTAAAGAAAAAAGCAGCAAAAAGCAAAAACAATACAATAAATAAAAGAAAGGAAGAACAAAACAAGAATAAAAGATGATCAAAATAATGAATGAAATGTAAAAACTTACCCAGGAACCCCATATGGAGTTGCAGATGTGATTCCAGCTGTTGTTAAGGGTTCGCCCGAAATACCAGTCAGCCAGGCCCTCATCCTTGTGGGAAGAACTGTTGCAACTCTCAAGTTAAACCTCTCCCAAAGTCTACCTCTTCCTCCATCCAGCCATATTTAGAAAGTTTCCCAATTTGCACAAAATCCCGCAAGAATGTCAAATTCTCCAAAAAGCTCCTCCCTCAAGAACAAGATGAATATTTTCAAAAACTCCAAGAGCAAAATGAAGAATACCAAGAACAAACTTCAAGAACAAGAGGAGAAACTTCAAGAAAAACCAGAGGGTTCCAAGAACTCACTTCACTCAGAAAAAGTTAGAATAAAGAATGAATAGGGAAGGGGACCAATTTTATATAAAAAAAATATTTTGTTCTCCTAAAAAAAAAATTCAAGATTCCAAATTAGCATTAAGAATCAAATTCTAAACCAAAAGCCAAGAATCAAGGAAAAATCAAGAGGAGACATAATTTACTCGGCCCCAGGTGGCCCAATCTCATTGACCCGGCCCCAAGTGGCCCAATTGCATTTACTCAGCCCCAGACGACCCAATCTCATTGGCCCGACCCCAGGTGGCCCAATGTTGTTAACCCAGCCCCAGAGAGGCCCTTCTTTGAGTCAGATTCGAGTGGCCCGATCTCATAGACCAAATCCCTGAATTGGCATATGCGAAGCCCAGCTAAGGAAAATCCAAGCATCAAACATTTTTTTTTTTTACTTGTTGCAAGATTGGAAGAGCAACAAATTCCTCACTTGTAACCATCAGTCCCAGATAGTCCAGATTGGCTCGAAAGACCCAGCCTAGAGACCATATTCCCTGAACAGGGACATGCGAAGCCCAACTAATGAAGAATCAGGATCAAAGTACTAATTTTTTTTTACAGGATTGGAAGAGCAGCGAATTCCTTTTCCCTAATTGGCAGCCCAAGTAAGTCCTCAAACTCTAAAAATTGAGAGATCTATTGCATTTTTCAACTCCATCATAAATGAGCAGGATGATGGCAGTACATGCTCTGGGTGACAAAATGTGGTCGTTCTTTTCTTTGCCCTTCGGCTGTTGGCACAGGCCCCGGCCAAAGAGGGGCATTTTGTAAACATCCAACTTTGTCACCCTCCTCTGGCTACGATGAAATATGGATATTGGGTGCGACTTCCGGCTTTCAAATGACAGAGGTGCTGATGGAAACATTCCCCTGCCCAAAACCCTGGAAATCCTCGCATGGGAGAGAGGAAGGTCTAATTTTGACTTTTTATAATCCAGTCAAGTGACCATACAGATGAATAGTGCTCAAAAATACGATAATATATGATATGCCTAAATTAGACCGATGGATCTCCCATAATCGTCACCGGAAAAACCCATAATCAAGTGTGCGCTACGCACTCTGGCTAACAGGCCAGCCCGCGCGTGTGCTTACCACCCATGGGCTGTAGCACATGCACGTGGCCATGCCAAGCCCCACAGCCATGCACACAGACATGCACACAACCCTGTTGCCCATGGGCCTGCTAGGTTGCGCCCTCGCAGGCATAGACTAGCGCCCTCGCGGCATTGGCCTGCACCCCCGCGAGCATAGGCCCACAGCCTTGCAACCTTGCCCACCCTGCTACCCATGGCCTGCTAGCCTATGCCCCTACGGGCACAGACCAGTGCCCCCAAAAGCACAGGCCCGCGACCCTACTGTTGCACCCCCTTATGCACATGTGCATGCTAGCCATTAGGCTAGCCCACACACCTGCGTGCACTGGCTGTTGCCCAAGCGTGCACGCGCCTGCTGCCCACGCATGCATGCGCTAGCACACCCGTGCCAGCTTGGCCCACACACCCATGCCAACCTGACCAGCACACGCTATGCACATTGCCCACACACCCATGCATTTGCGAACTCGTGACATCACCCTTTTTTTGCTAAATTTTCTCTCTCCTTCGCTTTTTTGAAAACTGCCTTTTTTGGCTATACCTTCTCTCTCCTCCTGCCTTTTTGAAAACTACCTTTTCCAGCTAAACCTTCTATCTCCTCCTGCCTTTTTGAAAACTGCATTTTCCAGCTAAACCTTCTCTCTCCTCCCGCTTTTTTAAAAACTACCTTTTCCCGCTAAACCTTCTCTCTCCTCTCGCTTTTCTGAAAACTACCCTTTTGGTTAAACCTTCTCTCTTCTCCCACTTTTCTGAAAATTGCCTTTTTCCGGTTAAACCTTCTCTCCTCTTGGTTTTTTAAAAACTACCTTTTCTAACTAAACCTTCTCTCTCCTCTCGATTTCTTGAAAACTACCTTTTTCGGCTAAACCTTTTCTCTCCTCCTACTTTTTTGAATACTGCCTTTTACACCTAAACCTTCTCTCTCCTCCTGCTTTTTTGAAAACTACCTTTTTCGATTAAACCTTCTCTCTCATCTTGCTTTTCCAAAAACTCCATTTTCTGGCTAAACCTTCTCGCTCCTCTTGCTTTTCTAAAACTCACATTTTTTGGCTAAAGTTTCTCTCTCCTCCCATTTTTCTAAAATCGCACTTTTCCAACTAAAATTTCTCTCCTCCTATTTTTTCTTAAAACCCCCTTTTACCCACTAGACAAAAGCCCTCCCCACCCATTTTTGCCTTCAACCCCCCCTTTACCTATTGGATAAAAATCCTATCTCCTCACTGTAGGCAAGAACCCCCCTTTTGTCCATTGGATAAAGAGATTCCCCCTCTCCTATTTGGCTAAAAAAACTATAAATACCCCTCTCCCTTTGAAAAAAACACACCAACACACCAGAATCCCCTTCACTCTTTCAGAGTGAAATTTTCCTCCCCTCCCCCCTCTTGATTTTCTTCTGATCTTTGAAGCAATCTTCATCAAGATCCAAAAACTCTTTCAAATCTTCGAAGTGTTCTTTGGGATCTTGAAGATCTTTAATTCAAATTCTTAGTTAAATCCAGTTTTTAGCCAAAAATAGTATGTTCTTGAGCCACCTCCCTTGAGTATTCTTGAGCATTCTTGAGATAGAAACCCCCCCTTTTTTGAGGTTCTTTAGGTCTATGAAGAGATCTTTGTTAAGATCTAAAACTCTTCGGATCTTCAAAGTGTTCTTCGTGACTTTCGAGTTCTTCAGGACTTTCGAGTTCTTCAATCCATTTTTAGGTCAGCCTGTTTCTTTTCAGAAATAGCCTTTTCTAGCCGAACCTCTGTCCAAGTGTCCCTGGAATCTTTCTAGAAATTGTCATTCCAAGCGGAAGCTTTGTCGAAGTGCCACCTCAGCCTAGCCCTCTCGTAGCATATCCCCAGCAAAAGCTCTGTCGGAGTGCCACCTCATCCCAAGCCCAAAAATACCCTTCCCTAGCCAAAGTTCTGTCTGAATCAAAATCTGAAAATAGCCTTCCCTAGCCGAAGCTCTGTTTGAATCCAAATCCAAAAATAGCCTTCCCTAGCTGAAGTTGTGTCCGAATCCAAATCCAAATGTGATCGTTCTTAGCCAAAACTCTATCCGAATACCATCACAATCAGCATCTCTTAAGAAAGAAAGTTGATAGTCAAGACCATCTTCCCCTAAGCCAGGAGAATCCGAAAGATAGTCCGAGCCGGTACTAATCAAGGGCCCACCTCTCTTGACCCGAAACAGGGTTTAAGTTCAGGTATAATCTTCAACCAACTTGTCATATTGTGGACTTTAAATAGGCTTGTTTTAGCATATATAGTCGTTTGAATTCAACTAATGTATATATGTGTGATAACTTAGCCATACATGTGGAATAGTAATAATTATGGAAAATATTTGTTCTCAAGCATCTAGCAAGAAGACCGGTTGAACTAGGTAGATTGGGTGCTTAACACCTTCCCAACTCGGTAACCTGACACTTACCCTAAATCTCTGAATCAGACCAAATTTTGGGCCCTTTTCTCAGGAATCGGGTCCATCCCTGGGTCCTAGACCCATAACCCTAGGTGGCGACTCCAAACCCCATTTGCATGAATCCCGATCCTGATCCCCGAATTGGACCATCTCAAATGATGAATTTTATACTCTTGCGAAATAGGCCTCCACATATCTCCACGAAGTGATATGGTGGTGTGGGGCCTATAAGCAAAGCCCACCACGACTCGAACGCCTCCCCTCACAAGAAAGTAGAAAGAGAGAGAGAGAGAGAGGAGAGAGGACGGGGATGCATAGTCCATTCTTCTCCAGTCACTACCTTCATAACAGGAGAGTTGGATCAGAACAGACCCATGGATCATCACAGGAATTCTTCCCGAGTGGATTTAGGGGAACCAGAGCAAGTCAGACCAACTGGTAAGAGAGGAGTTTCACCTACCTGTCCAAATGGTCAATGGGGGGCCTATTATAGGGTCCCTCCTCCTAGGGTAGTAATTGAAGATGAAGAAGAAGTGTTTGCAGCGCATGTTCGAATGGAACCTCCAGAGACAGAGAGAAAAAGAAAAGTCTGAGAGCAATTGGAAAAATTGGAAAATATACTTGAATGAGGAAGAGTTCAGAAATCCAAATAGTGGATTATGATGAAATGAGTTTCTTCTCTGGGGTAAGAATTCCTTAGAAATTCAAGTGGCTGACTGATAGGTTTGACGGGTCAGGGGACCCTAAGGCTTATCTCAAAGTTTTTCTTAGCATCGCCAAATCATGGCAACTTACGAACAACCAGATGGGACAAGCCTTTATGTTTACCCTATCAGGACCAATACTAAGGTGGCTCACCCAGTTGGAGCCTTTCCAAACTCAAAATTGGACAACAGTGGTGAAAGCCTTCACCAAGGAGTACTCGTACAATACCGAAGTAGATGTGAAGCAATGAGACCTTGAGACATTGAAGCAATAGCCTAGAGAAGGATTCACCACCTTCTTGATAAGGTTTAGGGATAAGGTAGAGAAGATGACAGATCAGCCTTCAGAAATAGAGCAAGTAGAAATGTTAATTGAAAATCTGTCAAAGCCTTATTATGATGTCCTTTACTATCAATATTTGTAAACTTTTGATGCCTTGATAGCCACCGATACAAGTGTGGAAAACAGAATCCTAAGGGAAGCTTAGTATCAAGGATCCTCTTAAGATGCAGACAAGAACACTAGAGTTGGGCAGAAAAAGGGTCCCAAAACCAATGTGGTAGGTGCGGTCTAACAGTCAGTCTCTCCTATCACTTCGTCACAACTATTTGTGATACAAACAGATGCACCCTCCCATAAGGCTCCTTATCGAAGAAGGTAGTTTACTGATTTGGGAATGCCTGTGATAGCAATGTATGAAAAGCTAAAGAAACAAGGATTACAAGGGACAGTGGCTTCAAGAGTAATCAGTAGCCCACCCCCAGCTTGGTATAGAGATAATGAATATTGTGCTTACCACACTCAGAAGGGGCACAACACTGAAAGAAGCATGGGTCTGCAACATGCGATCCATGACTTGGTAGATAACAGGACTATTAAAGTCAAGGTCAAGTAAACTCCTAATGTCAACACCAATCCAGTCCCCGACCATGTGAACAATCTAGATGAGGAAGCAACAGAAAGTGATCCCACTTAGTTGATCACACCTAGAGCTCGAAAGAATCATATGAATTCCCATGCTTCCAGGTGAGCCATGAGTCGAAGAGTTAAGGCCATAAAAACTCCCAAAAGAGAAGAATCCTCGGAAGAGGAGCCAAAAGATCAGGACCTCCACTGTCCCTCCATCATCAATAAGGGGATCCACTGTACCATACCTCCAACCTTCACCATATTACCAACCTCCATCTTATTACCAACCTCCACCATATTACCAATTTCCACCATATCATTAACCTTCACCACATTATCAAGGAGAAGGAATTTTCTCATCTTACCACCCCCAATCTTCATATCCTACCTCTCACATCACATCGCCTTCATACCATCTCGCTTCGTATCCCTTATCACTTTTATATCAAACCCATTCCCAAGGATTGATGGATAATCCAAAGGAAGGATGGATCAGCGGATATAGTTGGAAAGACATGCTCACCTTACCGGATTCACCAAAGATGACTTCATCAATAGGATCACTGAATGTTTTAGGAGAAGGCCAGGATGGTGATCCCACTTCTCTAATTCAGCCCACTGTACCCCAGGAAGATAACCCAGAGAACATTGAAGAAGTCATAGATGACCTCCTTAGAGCAGTCATAGAATAGGTAGTAGGAGAACAAATCAAAGAGCACACCTCCCTAATCCATATAGGGAGTGACATAGAGGATGATGACAATGATGATAGGATGAAAGTGAGATGAGAATGATGGAGATGACTTTGATTCTCAAGACGATGATGAGTACCTAGATTGGGATGACTACCAGGGGCCTTGGCACAATGATGAAGATGATAAAGTCTGGATATTATTCACATAGGGATCTGAGAGGATATTCTGAGTATGCAATTGGTGAAGATGACCCAATGATTGATCCCATAGATGCTATTCATCCGGCACTCACAATCCACATGGAAGGGGAAGATCCAGTAGTGGATTCAGAAGATAGTAAAGGGTATGAGATCACTGTTAAAGGTGAAGCAAATCCTACAGCAGAACACATGTATAATCATTTGGTTGACATCAAACTTGAGGCTAATGAGATTGATTGAATGTTAGGTGAAGTGGCCATCAGTGAACAATGCTACACTGAGTAGTTGATAATCCTTAAGAAAATAGGGGGACCTTCTACACTTGCAGAAATTATAGATACAATAGTTGCACGGCTTTCCAATGCAGTGAAGAAGGTACGAACTAGGGCTGTGGATATTTGTGGAGGACCTTGACCTCCTTCCCTAAGCCAAGAAGAGGAATCTGAGGAAGAAGATGACCCTATGGTAGGGATAATTACCATAGCAAATAGTGATGATAAAGATTGCAATCCCATAGAGATCATTGTGAAGAAACCTGCCAATGTGATGGAAACTCGAAGTAAAAGAGACTACAAGGGTAAGGCCCTAGCCATAGAACAGTCAAGAACTTATGGGGTAGGAACCAGTGGCTTGAAGAAAGAATCGGAGAATCCAGTCTTGGCTCAGCTCAAGCAGTCCCAAGCTAATATCTCGATTTGGGAATTGTTGATGGCCTCCCCCATGCACTGTGAAGCAGTCTTGAAGTCTCTCACCAATGTGCAAGTGCCAATCGAGATAGATCTAGTGCACTTCTTGCACATAGTAAGCGCAACATATGCGGTATAATCATTGATGTTCTCAGACTTTGAACTCCCCAAAGGAGCCCAGCACAATAAAGCTCTACACATCACGGTAGAATGTCTGGATAAGGTGGTTCCCCAGGTTCTCATTGACAACGAGTTCGCTTTGAATGTTCTACCCTTGAGATCGACAAAGTGTATTAGCATCAACCTAGAAGAGATGAGGCCGTCAACCCAAAACATACAGGCATATAACAACACTAAGAGAAAAATCCTTGGCGTCCTCACCATCGCTGTAGTAATTGGCCCGGTAAAGTTTGATATTGATATCCAGATCATTGATATACCGACATCTTTTAACATGCTCTTGGGAAGGCCTTGGTTGCATCATGCGAAGGCAGTGTCCGCTAGTCTCCATCAGAAAATGAAGTTCATTTATGAAAGAAAGGTGATTACAGTAACCAGAGATCCCAAAGTGGTGAACACCTTAGCCAACATTGAAAATGGAGAAGAACAAGACCAAGAAGTTCAATTTACTGGTTTTGAAATAGAGGAAACTTGTGCAAAGATTTCGACTAACTATGAAGCTATATGGAGCCCTCCAGTGAATTAGATGATGAGGAACATGCAATATTTTTCAGGGATGGGATTGGGAAAGTATCATTAGGGTGTTTCAAAATTACCCACTCCTGTGGTTAGCGAAGGAAAGAGTGGTCTTGGGTACATTCCTAAAACCCCTGGACCAAGGAGCAAGAATGGTAGCAAAGGGCAGAAGGTACTAAGGATGACTAGGAAAATCTCTACCTCTTACTACACCACTCTCAATGGGTACTTCGTAAGGGAAGGAGAAGATTTTCCCTTTCATAAAAATGTTAAGCCATGGTTTGACGAAACCACCGCAAAGATGCAACCAGGGTTTGAAGTATTCTTTCAAGATGAGTTCGACTGGGTAACTTATGATGTAAAACAATAGCAAATGTTAGCCAAAGGAAATGATCAAGATGTTTGCATCACCGAAATAGTGGAAATAGCATTGATTGCAGATGGGTTCACCTCTGACAACCCCATAACACTGATCTGGTTAAAGGAATTGCCAAGTCCCTATGTACACTTGAAAAGGGAATGGGAAAAGAAGATTAGACTCGTCTGGAGTCTACAACTTCCCACAGATCTAAAACGTCACATCTGTTCCTTTTTGTAAAAGCCATGAGCTCAGGAGTTACATCAACTCAAGCCCAAGCCTTTCAGAGGAAGAAGCACTTATGCAAAGCAAATGAGAGCACAAAGAATGATGGTCTGCATGCACTGTGCCCTAATCAACTGCAACGGGAAGATCCATGATGGTGGTCAGAAATGTGACCAAGGAATAGGGATGGCTTCAATCAGTAGGCTCGAAAAGTTAGACTTCATTGAAAGAGGATTGAGCAATCTCCAACAATCCTCACCCCTCAAGAAGTTTGGCTTTAGAGAATGTGAGTTGGATCATCTCATCTCTGTGAAGAAAACAAGTATCTGATGTTAGCACCTATGAAGAGATAGCAGTGACTTTTCTAGAAGAAGAAGAAGGTCCCTTGCCGCATCTTCTCATCCACCGAGTCATTGACCCACTCCTAAACTGGACAAGTATTGGAGAAGACTTCAAGTTTACTTATACTACTGAGTCAACTACCCTGAATACCATTGATAAAAGCATCAAACTAGTTATTGAGTTTGTAGTTGAGTCAGTTGTTGAGTCTTCTATTTATGATTTCGTGGCGGCCATCCCTCTTAAGGAGAGCCCAAAGTCTGTGTATGTCAAGTTTGTTACTCCTTCCATGAATGAAATTTTTGATTCCGAGTATGACTTGCCTCATTTTTCTGATGATGATCTTAATAAATATCAAGAGTTAATAAAACAATGCAAACCAAGGAAAACCCAACCCATCTGTGAGGATACTCAGGTCATTAATCTAGGAACCGACCAATGTATTCAAGAGGTAAAAATGGGCATTAACCTTGATGACGAAGAAGCAAAACAGATGATTAGTCTTCTAAAGGATCTCGCTGAGGTCTTTGCTTGGTCTTATGAGGATATACCTGGTATAGACCCTAGCATTGTGCAACATAGCATGCCTAACTATCCTGAGGCAAAGCCGATAAAGCAAAAGCTCCAAAGAATGCATCCGAAATAGGGTGAAAAGATCAGAGAAGAAGTTGTGAAGCAGTGGAATGCAGGGTTCCTACAAGTGGTAAAATACCCCCAATGGTTGGCCAACATTGTACTAGTGCCAAAGAAAGATAGTAAGGTACGAATGTGTATAGACTTCCAAGATCTTAACAAGGTAAGCCCTAAAGATGACTTCCCATTACCTTAAATTGATGTATTGGTGGACAATACAGCAGGGCATGCCTTATTATCATTTATGGATGGATTCTCGGGATACAATCAAGTAAGCATTCACCGAGAAATTATGAGAAGATAGCCTTCACTACTCCTTGGGGAACCTATTGTTACAAAGTGATGTCTTTTGGACTAAAGAATGTCGGGGCAACATACCAAAGAGCAGCTACTGCCATATTGCATAACATGATGAACAAAGATGTGGAAGTCTATGTGGATGATATGATAGTGAAGTCGAAAGATCAACAAGGGCATATTCCCACACTAAGGCCTTTCTTTGAAAGGATCAAGAAGTATTAGCTAAAGTTGAATCCTCAGAAGTGTGTATTCGGATGAAAGAGGCATCAAAGTCGACCCTGTCAAGATCAAAGCAATCCAAGAAATGCCCACGCCTCGCACTGAGAAGCAGATACGAGGATTTCTGGGTCACATCCAGTATTTCAGCAGATTCATAGCTCAGTTGACTACAATCAGCGAACCAATCTTCAAGTTACTAAAGAAGGATCAGCCCACAGAATGGATTGATCAATGCCAACAAGCTTTTGATAAGATCAAAGGATACCTTATGAACCCACCAGTATTAACACCACTGGTGGAAGGAGAACCACTTCAGTTATACTTATCAGTGAGAGAATATTCCATGGGCTCATTACTAGTGTAAAAAGTGATGAAAAACTGGGTAAAACATGTTATATATTACCTCAGCAAGAAATTCTTGGAATAATGAGACACGGTACACATCTTTAGAAAAAACTTATGCTGCACTGATTTAGGTAATGAAAAGGCTGCGACGCTTCATGGTAGCTTATCCAGTACGTCTGATCACCAGAATGGATCCAATCAAATACCTCTTTGAGAAACCAACTCTAATAAGAAGGATGGCCCGGTGGCTACCTTTACTATCAGAGTTTGACATCACCTATGTTGCTCAGAAATCTATTAAGGGGCAAACTACAGCTGATCATTTGGCTGCCCACTCCACATAAGATGGAAGAGCCCTGAATGATGCCTTTTCTGATGAAAAAAACAATAGAGGAAGAAGATACAGCTAATGAATGGTAGTTGTTCATTGATAAAGCAGCTAATCAAAAGGGGTGTGGCGTAGGAATATTGCTTGTCACTCTTGACGGTCTTTACTTGCCTTCATCATTCTGCCTTGACTTCCCCTATACCAATAATATTACTGAATATGAAGCTTGTGTGTTGGGACTAGAAACGGCCCTAACTATTAGAGTGAAAAGGATCAAAGCGTATGGATATTCATCCACTGTCATTTGTTAGACACAAGAAAAGTGGAAGACCAGAGATGAAAAGCTGAAGCCGTATCAAGAACATCTAGAAGAGGTGATTGAACACTTTGAGAAGATCTCGTTTAAATATTTCCAGAGAGCTAACAACATGTTTGCTGATACCCTTGCAACTTTGGCTTCCATGGTAGAATCCAACCCTATGCCTAGAGTCCGACCATTCTTAGTGGAACAAAGAACAGAACCATTTATCAAAATTCAGTGAACTCTCTCACCATAGATGGTCGGTCTTGGTTCGCTCATATTGTGGACTTTATTGGGGAAAGAAAGTACCTAGTTGAAGCCACAGATAGAGAAAAGAAATTTATGAGGAATATACCACATAGTTTATTCTTCAAGAGGACTTGTTATACAAGAGGTCCTATGATAGAATACAGTTGCTGTGTGTGGATGAAGAACAAGCTACAACCATCATGGAAGAAATTGATCAAGGCCACTGTGGACCCCATATGAATGCCAAGATGCTAGCTAAGAAGATCCTCAGGCTGGGATACTATTGGAACACAATGGAAGTAGATTGCGTGGACTTTGTAAAAAAATGGCACATATGTCAGATATTTTTCAATATCATACATATCCCACCAACGAAGTTGTATTCACTCAGTTCTCCTTAGCCTTTCTCCACTTGGGGCATTGACATCATTGGGAAGGTCAACCCCAAAGCATCCAATGGTCATGAATTCATCTTGGTAGCCATTAGTTATTTCCCCAAGTGGGTAGAAGCTCAATCTTATGCAGTACTCACATCTGCTAAGGTAGCAAAATTTATCCAAGAAAACATCATTTTCTAGTATGGAGTGCCTCAAGAGTTGATATTGGATCAGGGATCCCATTTTTAGGGCAAGATTAATAAAATTTGCACAAAGTTTGGTATAAAAAGGCACCGCTCTACCACTTATAGGCCACAGACCAATGGGGCAGTAGAAGCAGCCAAAAAAAAAACATCGAAGTCACCTTGCAGAAAATGGTGGAAACACATAAGGATTGGGTGGATAAGTTATCCCTTGCCTTATGGGCATATCGAACCTCTATGCCATCCTCGACAAGGGCAACTCCTTTCTCTTTGGTGTATGGGGTTGAAGCAGTGCTACCCATGGGAATCCTAATACCATTCTTAAGAGTGCTTTTGGATAGTCAGGCCAGACATGACGAGGTCAACTTTCTCAATGAAAGACGTATGAAAGCCATGGATAATCTAAAGAAATATCAATTGAGAAATGCATAGGCCTTTAACAAGAATGTGAAGCCCCACCACATAGAGGAGGGTGAGCTTGTTCTTCAAGAACAAAGAGCCCTAATTCATGACCTAAGAGGAAAATTCAGGTACAAGTGGAGTGGCCTATTCACTATCAAAAAGATTCTACCAGGCAAAGCTGTAAAACTCATAGACCACAATGGCGAAGAAATAACCGGATTGGTCAGTATTGATCAACACAAGAAATACTATGTCTAAAAGGGTGAATAGCCCAAACTACATCAGACCTGATTCCTCTAGAGGGATACGTAGGCAATTGACATGTGCAAGTGAGGTCTCAACCATTTAAAGATAATAAATTGGTTCCTAGATTAATAATCAAAGTATCTAAAAGATCATCATAGTTTGTGTTCCCCAAGAATTACCATTTCGGCATCTAAGACCATTAGGTATCTGTCATTCACCTATGGTCCTCCAAATTCTTATCCAGAATTTCATACCCCAAAAAAGAAAATCATCACCTAGCACCAGTATGTCAAGGCCAGTTTATTCCCCATCATTGATTAGTAAAAAAAAAAAGACAGAACTTGATGCAACAGTGATAAAGGCTTGGTTGTGTGAGTAGCTATTGGATAATGCTTTGATAAATCATCACATATCCTTTTGTTTGTGATAGTTGTTGGAAAATTCATGGACTCAATGGATGAGACATTGAGAAAATGGACCTTGGACATAAACATGAGGGCACCAGGACTGCTAGAATATGTGAATATGTCGATGCTAGGTCGGATCGGGTGTGTAAAGCTACATCACCATGTACTCCAACATGTGCCTCAACACTGGGATACCAATCTTCATGTGTTTTAGTTTGGATTAGTTGTGATCTGTTCGACTCTCGAAGAAGTCTGAGTTTGTATGCTATCTCCACCTAAGGGTAGGTTAATACAACAATCTTTGAAGAAAGATTACTCAAAGGAAATTCAGGATTTCTTTGGATGGAAGGAGGAGGAAGTGAAGCAATTCATTAAATATGAAAAGATTGACATTCTAAAGGTAGCCAGGATCTTCATTCAGTATCTATCATTGGGAGGAATCCATCAACAAAGATCACAAGATGCTTATCTACATTGTATGATAGCTCGCTATATTCTCCAAACTCCCAGACATGGTGCACCACTTGTTCTGATAGAAGTGGTAAAGCAATTAAACAAAAGAGGTGATATCATCCCTACGGTCCTTGCGGAAATGCTTAAGGGATTTGATGACATGAGCCATGGCCATAGATTCGGACTTAATCAGTATCAAGGAAGTCTTGTAATTTTCTAAATTTGGCTCCTCGAGAAACTGAGGTTGACTAAGCCATCAAAAGAATGCCAACCCGAAGCTCTTTGTTACCAAAAAAGGAGGGAAGCCCTAGAATTCAAGCTCATTGTTGATTGGAAAGAGTAACTATAAGGAAGAACTACAAAGGACATTGCATGGAGATGCCCAGGGAAGCCACAAGAAGTTTATTTGATGAAGACCCCTGGATACAATTACATTAGGTTGATGGGATAGACTCATACATCTTTTTACTTGCCCACTTATATTAGTCGACAGTATGGACTGAAAGCAGATGATCCCGAGGAGTTGGTGAAATTTTACCCACCCCAAGAATTTTCTCCCTATATTGTTACATATCTATCCCATTTATGGTAGGAAAGTTATTTTCTTGTAATTCACTTGGTAGTAAAATGAGAAAATATTTGGATTTTCGTGTTATCCCGCTTACTCTGATGAAGACTTGAGTTATGGAATTAATTATGCCTAAACATTCCAAACCATAAATAAAAGGAAATTTTATTTGTGCCAAAGATAGGTTTCATTTCATAAAATTCTAAAATAAAAAAAAATGAACAAGCAGGGGGAGGGAAAAGAAAAAGAAAAAATATACATGTGTTTGTGCTTGCAGGAACTACAGGAACAAATGCCTAAGAGCCAAAATCCTCATCTAAACCATACTAAGAGTCGCCCTTATGAAATGGCAAGGAGTCCGTGGGTGTCAATCCCAAATCTGCCAACCTTCGGGTTAGATCTTGAATTTGTGCTTACAGCTGGGCGTTCTCCTGCTGATAGAAGCTAACTTGGTCCTCTAAGGCAACAATCATTCCATCCTGAGGAATATGAGAGATGCTCAAAAAAATGGTAATAAAAGAAGAAGAAAAAGAAAAGAGAAGGGGAAAAGTACCTTGTCAATCACCACCTCATACAAGCCCTAATGCATCCTCCAGATCTCAGTATAGACCTCTGAAGACACCTGAGAAGGAGCATATCAACCAAGGAAGGTCAAAAGCCAAGCAAACAAAGGATGATTAGATACTCACATAGTCATATGGATTAGGTAGCCCGAGAGAAGCATCTATGTCTATTCTCTGCCTCAAGAGATAAGGGATGCTAGGATTGGCTATGTTGGGATATGACCAACCTGAGGGGTCCATCCGCAGTAGTAGAAGGTCTGGCTTGAGGTGGACCAATAGCACTGACATTTGATTGGATGGTAGAAAGGTCTACACACCGTGTTCTCCCTTGAAAGAACATCAATCAAGGCTAAAAGGAATTGAAAGATTAAAGGTGATACTCAAGGAAGTGTAACATACCATTGGACCATCAGGACTAAGAGGGGTGCAAACAGTCTCTTCCTCAAGGAAAGTCTTGTAATCCCTATCCTTCTCAAGGAATGAATCATCCCATATTTCGTTGGCCAATCTCTCGATTTGGTCCATAGGAATGCACTCTGGACAATGTATGGTTGGTGGAGGAAGAAAAAGAGAGAAGCGTGTATCGGTATCAGACCATTGAGGTATGATCGTCTTTCCTAAATACCAGGCATGGCCCCACATACCCTTGAATAGGACTCGGTTCTCTGATAAGTATCTAGCCTAAGTAACTTCATCAAGGTTTGGGAACGTAAGAGGATGGAATGGTCTCTAAGTGACCTGCAAATTCAAGAAAAATAAGTACGGCACAGGACATAAGGAAATTTAATGACAAAGTATGGCTTACCTCTATAAGACTGTTCAGGAGAGAATAGGTAGTAGTCCTTGGAGGATAGCGTCGGACTGCATAATTGGCTATTTCCCCTTCTCACAATTACGGGAAAGGGTGATGCTTGAGGGTCCTTTAGTATGGAAGCCATAATCTCTAGATGCTCAGAGCACCAGGGCTGATTTGAAAAATCAAAGTGAAAAATGCAACCAAATGAAAAGAAATGAGTACAACAACAAGAGATTACCTGGAGGATGTAGCCCGCTCCCTTAAGACCTCGGTCCTTATATGATAACAGATCTAGTGACCACAACAAATATGCATAAGCAGCCTTGCCCCAATCCCAGGTGTCCACATCCCAAGATTCTGGAAGAAGATAGCCATGCAGATGTCTACCCCACCTCAGAGGTCACTGAAGAGACATTGACCCACAGTGAACAAAAGGAAAGAACGGGTCACCTGTGCCAGGTTACCAGGGTTTACCCCCAGGCCGGCTCTCCACCAATGAGCACTGATCTCGTTAAGGCTGATGTATTTATGATCACCCTTGATATCTATACCTGTCAAATCCGTGAACTCCCTAATTGTCAGTGTATCGGGAAGGGTCAAGGGCCCCCTACCTA
>NW_024868517.1:0-43163 GCF_013358625.1 Macadamia integrifolia | reverse complement strand
CAAAAAGATATCAAATTCTCCAAATGACTCACCCCTTCATCAAGAACTATGAAGATCTTCAAAAGGAAGATGAACTTCAAAGGAAAATTTGAAGATCTTCAAAAAAAATTGAAGAAATCCAAAAAAATGTGAAAAGTTTTGGATCTTAGAGAAGATTCCAAAACCCGAGCTCACTCACTCACAAATTGTTCCCAACACAAAAAATCGGAATGAGGAATAAACAAAGGGGGGGACCATTTTATGGGTAAAAAATTCATTTTCTCAAAAAAAAAAAAAAAAAAAATTGAGATTCCAATTCCAAGGTGCAA
Organism: Macadamia integrifolia; assembly: GCF_013358625.1. Lineage (NCBI taxonomy): Eukaryota > Viridiplantae > Streptophyta > Magnoliopsida > Proteales > Proteaceae > Macadamia > Macadamia integrifolia. Next base: position 42,855 of record NW_024868517.1, on the reverse strand, counting down.
ATAAAAAATTCTTACCACCAAATACCAAGTTCAAAATTATCTTTTGTGGTAGCTAAAAATTCTATCACATGGAAGTGGAAGGTAAAAAATCAAAGGGAGGGTAAAATCCAAATTCATGTGGTGGATGAAAATTATATCACATAGAAAAGAGGAAGGTAAAAGTCAAAATTTTATTGGTAGGTAAAGAATTTTTCATAGTTAAAATTCAAAGAAGGAAAGTAAGAAAAAAAAAAGATTCCAAATCAAAAAGCAATGAGCAAGATTCCAAATTAAAGGGCCAAAATTCAAGAATCCTAATCAAGGGATAAGAGAAAAATCAAGAAAAGAAACAATTTCATTGAACCAGCCCTAGGTGGCCCAAGTTCATTGAACTGGCCCCAAGTGGTCCAATTGTATTTACTCGGCCTCAGGTGGCCTAATTTCATTGAGCCAGCCCCAGGTGGCCCAATTTCATTGAACCGACCCTAGGTGGCATAATTTCATTGAACCGGCCCCAGGTCGCCCAAGTTCATTGAACCGGCCCCAGGTGGTCCAATTGCATTTACTCGGCCCCAGGTGGCCCAATTTCATTGAATCGGCCCTAAGTGGCCCAGGTTCCTTGAACGGGCCATAGGTGGCCCAAGTTCATTGAACTGGCCCTAGGTGGTACAATTGCATTTACTCGGCCCAGGTGGCCTAATTTCAGTGAATTGGCCCCAAGTGGCCCAAGTTCATTGAACCAGCCCCAAGTGGCCCAATTGCATTTACCCGGGCCCAAGTGGCCCAATTGCATTTACCCAGCCCCAAGTGGCTCAATTTCATTTATCCAACCCCAAGTAGCCCAATGTCATTAACCCGGCCCCAAGTGGCCCAATCTCATTATTGATTTCCTTAGATTGGCACATGGAAGCCTAGTATAGGAAAAAGACAAAGAATTACCTGTTGCAGGATTGGAAGAGTAATGAATTTCTTTCTTGTAAATCGACAGCAGAGGTAAGTCTCAAACTTAAAAGTAGTTAAAAGATATTACCCGTTGCATTTTCAACTCCATCATTAATGAGCAAAATAACTGCAGTATATGCTCTGGGTGACAAAATGTGGTTGTTCTTTTCTTTGCCCTTCAGCCGTTGGCACAGGCCTAGGCTAAAAAGGGGCATTCTATAGACACCCAATTTTGTCACCCCCTCCGACTATGATGAATTATGGATCTTGGATGTGACTTCTTGCTTCCGATTGACAGAGATCATAATTGATTTAGGAAACCCAGAAACATCCCCTATCTAAAAAACCCCAAAAATCTCGCACGGGAGAAAAGACAGTCTAATTTTGACTTTTTATATATGAAGGAATCCAATCAGGATGACCATACAGATGAATAATACTCAGAAATACAATTCCAATGATATATGGTACGTTAAAATTAGACTATTGGATCTCTCGCAATCTTCCCCGGAACATCATTTTTTTTCGTGCGCATGTCGCGTGCATCGGCTAGCCCCATATGCTGCGCGTGCCCGCCTGCCAACCTATGCCCCCCCGCATACCATGCCATGCATTCCCATCATACTAACCTACGCACCCCCGAGTGCCATGTCATGCATGCTCGTCATGCTAGCCAGTAACCCCTGCCTGCTACGCTGAGTGCCCCCATTGTGCCAGCTCGCGTGCGCTCGCCATACCAGCCTTTTGCACCCATACCTATCATGTTCCGTGCACCACGGCCAACCCCCCATGCACCCATGCATATCTCAAACATCCCTGCCCAGCCCTGTGTGCCGCCGTCAATGGTCGGAATACATGTTCCGCCGACTTGATGGGTGAAGAAATTTTCTCTTCACCCACTTGTGAACCTTATCTTGTCTAGCTAGCATACCCTACTCCGTAACCTCCCATTGGCCTAAAAATGAATATTCTCAACTCATGGGCCTAAATTTTCATTTTCTCATCCCATTGGCTTAAAAGAACCACTCTTTTCTACCATTGGCCAAGGGAATTCCCTTTCTCTCCCCATTGGTTCAAAAATCCTATAATACCCCCCCTCCCTTTGGTTTTTCCCAACATAACACCACAACATCCAAGCCTCCAAGTGAGCATCATAGGAAGAGAAGCTCTGCCCTCTCTCCTCCCCTTTCCACCCTTGAGATTTTTCAAGTCTTCGGAGAGATCTTCATAAGATCCCAAGTGTTCTTTAGATCTTTGAAGTGTGATTGTTCTTTTCTACAAAATGTGATTATTCTTTTCTTTGCCCTTCTACTGTTGGCACAAACCTAGGCCAAAGAGGGGCATTTTGTAGACACCCAATTTTGTCACCCTCCTCTGACTATGATGAACGACGGACCTTGGAAGCAACTTCTTACTTTTGATCAACAGAGACGATAATTGATTGAGGTAATACAACCCGAAAATATTCCATACCCACCCACAATCTTGAAAATCCTACGCAAGAGAAAAGAAGGATCCAATTATGACGTTTCATATGTGAAGAAACTTGACCCTAGGTGATTAGACAAAGGCATAGTACTCAGAATCAAGATTCCAACGATATATGGTACATCAAAATTGAACTATCGGATGTCCCAGAATCATTCCCAGAAGTTACTCCATGAGCACCTAAACCCCGCCCATGCAACCACCCACACCATGCCTCACACGCACTCCACCTGCCTCGCACACATCCCGCTTGTCAAATGTGCCCAAGGCCCACCTCATACACATCCCCCTGCCCCGCGCACCCATGGCCCACCTCGCACACATCTCGCCTACCCTACGCACCCACAACCCACCTCGCACACACCCCACCTACCTTGTGCACCCACGGCCCACCTCAAATGCACCACGCCTGCCTCGAGTGCCCATGGCCTACCTTGCGTGTGCCCCTACCAGCCTTTGAGTGCCCCTGCCAGCCCTCCAACGCCCTGCCTAGCCTCTAGCACCCATGTCAGATCTATAGAACCCCTGCCATCCCTCCAGTACCCTTGCTAGACCTCTAGCACTCCTGCCAGACCTCCAGCGCTCTTGCCTAGCTTCCAGTGCCCCTGTCAGCCCTCCAACACCCCTGCCAACCTCCCGTGCATCCCTGTCCCACCTCGTGCACCGCCATTGATGGTCAAAATTTATGTTCCCATGATTGAATTGGTGAAGATATTTTCTCTTCACCCACTTGTGCACCCTATATTGTCCCACTAGTGTTCCCTGCACCGGGAGCTCCTATTGGCCCAAAAAGGCATCTTTTTACCTTATTGGCCCAAAAAAAATTACTTTTCCCCCATTGGTTTAGAAAAATCACTTTTTCACCCATTGGTCGAGGAAATTCCTCTTTCCTCCCCATTGGTTAAAAAATTCTATAAATACCCCCTCCCTTTGGTTTTAGACAAAACAAGACAGAACAAACACTCAAGCCTCTTAGGAGCCTCCATAATAGAGAAGCTCTATCCTCTCTCCTCCCCTTCCCACCTTGAGATTCTTCAAGTCTTCGGAGAGATCTTCATAAGATCTGAAGTTCTTCGGATCTTCGAAGTGTTCTTCGCACCTTCAAAATTCTTCAATCTTTTACCTTCTTTGAGTGAGATTTTGTGTAGGAAAAGTTTTTTCTTAGTCTCCCACCCCCTCTTGAGGTTCTTTAAGTCTTCGGAGAGATCTTCATAAGATCCAAAGTTCTTCGGATCTTCGAAGTGTTCTTCGCACCTTCAAAATTCTTCAATCTTTTGCCTTCTTTGAGTGAGATTTTGTCTAGGAAAAGTTTTCCCTTAGTCTCCCACCCCCTCTTGAGGTTCTTCAAGTCTTCAGAGAGATCTTCGTAAGATTCCTTCGAATATTTGAAGTGTTCTTCGGGCCTTCGAATCTTCGAAGTGTTCTTTAGACCTTCGAAGCTTTTCAAACATTTTGGTCTCAGCCCATTCCCAATGGAAGCTCTACTGAAGTGCCACCTCAGCCTAGCCCTCCCATAGCCTATTCCTAACAAAAGCTTTATCAAAGTTCCACCTCATCATAGCCCTCCCATAACCTATCCCTAGAGGAAGCTCTGTCGAAGTACCACCTTAGCCAAAATCCAAAACTAGCCTATCCCTATTGGAAGCTCTATTGAATCAATACCACAATCAAAATTCAAAAGTAACCATTCCTAGTCAGAACTCTGTCCAATCAACATCTCTCTAGAAAAGAAGTTGGAGGTTAAGAGCATCTTCCCCTGAGCCAGGAGAATCCAAAAGACAGTTCGTGCCGGCACTAATCGGGGTCTCACCCCTCATGACCCAAAACAGGGGTCAAGCTCAGGTATAATTTTTCACCAAAGTTAGCATAATTTAGACTTTATATTGACCTTGTTATAGTGTACATAATCATTTAAATTCATTTAATGTACATATGTGTAATAATTTAGCCATGCATGCAGAATAGGAAAAATCGTGGAAAATGTTCATTCTTAAGCATTTAGTAGGAAGACCGATTGAATCGGGCAGATTGGGTGTCTAACACCTTCCTAATTCTCTAACCTGACACGTACCCTAAATCTCTGGACCAGACTAACTTTTGGGCCCTTTTCTTAGGAATCAGGCCCACCCTTGGGTCCTAGGCCCATAATCCTAGATGGTGACTCCAACCCTTTTTGTATGATCCCAATTCACCCTATTGGACCATCATCAAACCCCTATCTCAGTGACGACCTTTACACTCCAGCGAAATAGGCCTCCACATATCTCCAAGTGGTTGTATAGTGGTGTGGGCCCCATGGGTAAAGTACATACGACAAACTCTCCCTAAGAAAGAGAAAAAGAGGAAAGAGGGTCGAATGCCTAAAGACTTCCCCCCCCAAAAGAGGGGAAGGAGGTCTTTCTCCGGTCGTTACCCTCACAATATTCTTCGAGACCGATGGACATACCAGTGTTGTGCAGTCCATACTCAATTGTTATTATACATGCTAGATTAGGTAAACAGTCACAAGTTACACTTTGTGGCCTATGTGTTACCAGTATCATGTACCCCGGGACTGTACTTGGAGATGGATTATACTTTATGGCCAATGTGTTCCCGGTATCATGTAATTCATACTAACTGTATCATTATAAAGGCATATAAAATATTTATGGTTAGGTATAATTCCCTATTCTACATCCCCTTGCCAACATAGGGTAAGGTGTTGGATAACCCAATAGTGGTATATTCGATGAACCTTCCCCGAATGCCACACCCGTGGTACGATGTGATTGTTGTCAGAGGCAGGAACTTGTCCGGCGTGGACAATGGACAAACTAGTGTCGTGACTGCTAGGAGGGGGTTATCAGGGGTTTGTTGGGTGACCAATGGCCATATATCGGGACCGATAGGCTCCTAATCATGGCCAAGGTTTGTATCATTGTGTAGTTGATGGCAGTTTTGGGACCAAGAATACAACCTAATGTGCCATATTAGCATTTACCAGATGTAGTTGTATTGTTAGGTGAATAATAAAATAAATGAATTGCATCACGAACATCATGGACTATGTGTTTAAATCTGTAATTATGCATCATGAATTATTTATGCAACTACCTTTGTTTAGTTGTACATGAACCCCACCCCTCACTGAGCGAGTTGGAAAGCTCACCCCATATATATGCCCCTTTTAGATGATGATGCAGGTAAGGTTATGCCTATGGTTTGTGACTGTCATCCCTCGGGACCCGAGTATGGAGTGAGCGACTGGTGGATGCCAAAAGCAGGGGAGCATAACCCAGATTGTGCCTATGATATTTGTGCATACGCAACACCATAAGGTGTTGTGTGTATTTTTGTTATTTGATACAGATATGTGGATGTTATACTTTTAAACTTGATATGTATAAGTCTTGGATTTTTATAAATAGATAAACTTGGTTATGGATAATTACTTTATCATTAGATGCTCCCCCCTTATTTATGATTCCTCTATGTTACTCTGATTCCACTGCTATTGTTTGGTTATGTTATGAGATTGTGAATCGTTAAGGTACTACTATCAGAGATCCTGGTAGGTTTGTAAGAAGGGTAAGCGTCTTACTCACACCTTCGGTATTCTTACACGATAAGTTGGGTCTACTGGAATTGAGGTATGACATCTTGCCTAGTCTTCGGGGTCTTACCGGTGAGTACTAGACCCACCGGTAGCACCCACCGATGAATGTCTGAGTTCTGTCTGCCTGGGCAATTTACATAGGTGGATCCTCCTACCCACTTGTATGACCCACCTGCGGCTCAAATGAGCTCCGTTTGTACTCAAACTCATCAACAACCTCCTTCGCTTTATTAAACGCATTGAGACCATATCTTTAATCATTTTATGGTCCCAAAATGGATGTATTCTAAGTTTCTTATCTGTGTTAGGTTTCGTGACATTCGTCTCCACAGGCCGGATCTTACCCGTACCGTGTATGCACACTCTTGTACAAGAATAGGTAAGTGGGGAGAGGATGCTGACTTTAATTTGGTAGTGTTTATGGTATCATCTTCATTTCATGTATATTATCTTGAAATTTCAAATGCGATTCTCATACATATGCTTGACTACTGTTGGATGCATCTAGAAATGAACATGTTGTATCTTTAAATTTCCAAATATTTGTTATTTGCTTTGAATCATGAGCATAGATTTATTAATTAATGAATGATGATGATTAGCCAAACATATATGGGATTTCTAGATTAGATTTCATAGTCAGCCTGAAAATAAATGCATTGGTACACCGTGAAATGGGACACAAAAGTATTATGCAGTCGCATTATCTCAAATAAGAGCATGAGATTCATTTTAGGGGTTTAGGTGTTGGGTTATCATAGGAGGGAAGCGTCGATCGTGGACCACCGTGGTGGTTAGAAGTATGCCTGGCTGATCATTAGGACAGTTGGAAACATTGGTGATACATTCAGAGGGCCAATCGTACTGCATTTATTTTCTGTTGTGGTTCGACCACAATTTACTTTTCTGCTATGGTTCGGCCATGATTTACTTTTCTGTTGTGGTTTGACCATGATTTAATTTTTCAAGTGCTCATGACTGGCCTTCTCCAACAACCTTATGGACGTATCGTAAGATGGAGAACGCATCTCAAACCTGGAGCATACGCACACTATGGTTGTGAGTAGCATGTAACCTATAACCTAGTAATGTCGCTTAGGTGGATAAGACTAAAATAAATCTCATGCATATAGTATCATTTGAATTGCAATTATTTGTGTGAGTGTTTCTTTCCATTTACTGAGCTAGCGAGCTCACCCCTCATGTACATACCTTTTTAGATGATTTTACAAGATTCTCAGTAGAGGAACGAGTGTCGAGGTCTACCGATGAACCTCCAGTGGGGGATTGGTGGGTCCCAAAAGGATTTGATCATAGAGTTGGATGCCCATGCAAGAGTTCTATTACAGGACAACAATAGTTAATACCAAACACAGTTCTTCTTTTTTATTCTTTTAGTATATTCCCCTTTTTGTGCTCTCGATAATTAAATTGTTACTTCTTATGTCAATATCATGCCTACGGGCCCACATGTAAATAGACTATGTATCAAAATTTTGGTATCAAGAGTATGTGGGGATTACAGGTATTTATATATGACAAGACTTCTACTGAATTACATTTTTATATTCTGTGTTAGATGTGGCTTGCTGTGTTGTGGTTACTGTATCAGATGTCCTAGTGGTTTTGGGTTACCTGAAGGGAACCTAGTCACTAGTCCAGTTCTATGTGAATGGGGCGTGACATTGGTCCCTTTTAGATATCTAAAAATTCTCTTCACCTCTACCACATGTGTCTCCTTTGGTCTTACTTTTAATTTGGCTACCATGCACACAACTTATAAGATATCAGGCCTACTAGTTGTTAGATACAATAGACCACTAATCATTGACTTGTACGCGGTGGTCAACTAATAGAGAGTCATCTTCCTTGCCTGACTTACACCCAGGCATAATATGTAACACTCTAAACTGGAAGCAGCTAACCTTAGTCTTATAACCCAGCTGGCATAAGAGAGTAGGCTGCTCTACTATGGATCCATGTGTACAGTAGTAGGAGAAAGGGAATTTGGCTGATTCATTGGCCAAGGAAGGAGCATAAAAATAGCCAAAAAGGAGTGGGACCAGTCCTACATTGAGTAGACTCACAAGCCCAAGAAGTAGGACAACAAATGAGTTAAAAATGGAAAAACTAGTGAGATACACTGCTGCCAACCGGCCAACCTGTTCAGCTAGTAGAATGGAGGAAAAATTGGGTTTTCTAGTGGGACCCACATCCCTATACCCCTGAGCCAAGCACTCACCCACTATGTAGGGGTCCTCTTACTGACAAAATCCAACCTACTAGGTCAGTATTTGGTGGGGTCCATCAATGGGAATTTGGTTTAATTACTTGTATGCTTTTAGAAGTACTTTTAAGAATTAATTTTTGTAATTGGGTTGGTTCAACCAAATGGGCCCTAAGGACCCTTTGGATGGATTATTAAGCAAGATTCAGCAGTGTTTTCATCTCTTTTCTTTGCTTTAAATACAGAGGAACAGCATAGGAAAAGAAAAGGAAAAGAAGAGGAAGGAAGAAAGAAAGAAGAAGAAGAAGAAGAAGAAGAAGAAGAAGAAGAAGAAGAGAGAAGGAAGAGGGACTGAGTTTGGGGCTGCTTGCAATCAGGTAAGGATGCTGCCCTACTGATTTACTGAATTGATTAGGTTAATTAGGGTAGAAGCATGCTAGGGTAGAAATTTTTAGTAATTGAGGGCTGGATTTGAGTCCCTATGGACTGAATTTAGTACCTGAGGCTGAATATCCAGGTTTTGTAGGAATTCAGGGATCTAATTACATCTAAATCCATCCGTGCAAACCCCAAAATAGAGGTTTTTTCCCTACAAGAAAATTTTGGTCTAATTAGGACTGAATTAAGGAAGAATATGGTTAGAATTCTGCCAAAAAGTGTAGGCAGAATTTTAATTGATTTCAAATTGGGGGAAATAAAATTTACGAGTTTAAATTCTTCCCTGCAGCCTATTATTGGACTTAATTAGAGGGAATTGGATTATAATTACTCTATTTCATTTAATTAACCTTAGTTTAATGATGACTTAAAAGGGAAATTGGATCTAGCCCTTCAATTTACCCTGTTCAAGTTAATTCTGAAATTTTTAGGAATCGGGTAGTATGTTGCCGTCCAATTATGATTTCTATTAATTGGTGGTTTTAGGGACTATAGAATGACCCTAAAGGCATTAGGGAACCTTCCCCATGTTACCATGGTCAATACCCATCCACCATCAGCAGCCCACCCTAAGGAAATTCGCAAAACGGCCTCTGGGAGTGCAGAAAATTCTGTAGAAAGTGAACCGCCGGTTGGGCAAGCGGTCAGCTGGTTGTCTCCCTCTAGTTGGAGTTTTTTAAGCCCAATCAGACCTTGTTCTGGCTGGTTAGTACCCTACCACTTGTGGGTTATGTTCCTTACCTTGTTACCCAAATTAACCCTATGGGTAGGGGTAGTCCGGGGTCATTTCCAAGACTTTAATTGAGATTAGTATGTGGGCTGTTGAGGGTTGTAAGGTTCAGCATTGAAACTATACTAAGTCATGTTAGGAAGTATAAATAATTAATATGATGCACACAATTCACAAAGGAACCTAAATTACCCAACAAGGATACACGGTGACAGGAATTCAGTGGTAACTATCAGATTTCGGGTTTTGAGGTGAGTGGGTGTTTGACTTTATTTTACAGAGTGTTTTTGCATTCTTTTATATTTTGTATGCATATGTGTGTGAATTGAGACATTGTGTATGCATATTGTTATCTTGTGATTGTGATAAAATTGAATTGTTACTCTTCTATTATTTTTTTACTACTAACCTATGAATATGGAAGGAGAAGGCTATGAAATGGTTCTTGGACTGTGGAGGTAAGTGAGGAAAGTGATTGTGGTCCCAAAGTTGAGGTCTATAGTTGTAATTGTGGTATTGACAGTATGGAGCACGGTGTGGCCGAGGTTCTTTCAATAGTACAGTTATGACTGTGGCTCTGACGGTCTAAGTCACGGTGTGGCCAATGTGTGTTCTGGTACCGTGGGCCTAGAGGTCAAAGGATGTGTGTTATATGATGTATGATGAGTGTTAATTGTTGTAACATCGACAGTCTGAGGCACGGTGTGACCAAGTGGGGAGGATTCGGTACCACAGATGTCGGTACTACAATGATGGCCACTGATGTATGATTGGATGCTATGGATGTGATTGATACATGTAAAATGCATATGGTTAGGATTCATAGACCCTTGTGCTACACCCCTTTCCAGGAGGGGTTAGGCACTTGCTGATCTCAGGAGATGGTGATGTAGCACGGGAGACTGATGGGTTTTCTAGGATTGTGGTTGCATGCGCCACAGCACGAGTGATCGAGGGGAATTTTGTGACTGTTCTACAACTTGGGTGACCGATGGGTTTTTTGGGACCAAGGTTGTAGGGTGGGATTACCCATTAGGGGTTTCTAGGGTGACTGATGGGTCTTCCGGGACTTGCAGGCTCCTGACTCACTACTAACTTGTATCACTGTGAGATCGAGGGATTTTTCGAGACCAAGGATACAGTCTATGTTGTAGTAGCACTGATACCCTATCTTAGACTTAGTAATTTTTTGCTAGGTATTGTGTGTTAAAACCAAATCATGAGCATTATCTAATTTGTTTGAGCATGCATTGCATCATTTGTTTGTGTGTGCTTCCATGTACACCCCTCACTAGGCTTATGAAGCCCACCCTCGTTGATTACTATTTTTAGATGGTGGAACCGATGCTGAGGCTGGATTGGACTTCAGCAGCGGTTGTGAGGTTTGTGTCTACGAGACACCAGAATGCTGATGGATTTCACTCTTCTTATTTTAGATATTCCTTTTGATGTGTATATATATAAAATATATTTATTTATGGAATGTGTAGTAAGTAGTATTTTAACATGTGGGTGTTTAAAGACATGAAATTTGTATAATGTAATTTATCATTTTAGTACATCAACAGTGATATTTGTATGATTTTATTAGCGTACTCTGATTTTAGTTATGGTCTTAATGGCATTTGTGAAATTAAGATACTACATCTATGATCTTGGATGGTTAGGCTGACTGGATGTGGGTGTCTAGTGCTACATACCTTGGCCAATTTGAGGCAGGGTGTGACATAATAGATGTACTAACTGGCTTGTCATCCTCCATGGTGAATCTTTTCAACATCTCCCTCACACACTTGGACTGAGATATAAAGATACCTTTCTTTCTTTGATTGATCTGCAAACCCAAGAAGAATGACAGTTCATCCAACATGGACATCTCAAATTCACCTTGCATCCTCATTGTAAAATTTCAACACAACCCATTATTGTGTCCCCTAAAAATGATGTCATCTATATACACAACCACCACAAGTTGACTGCTTTCTTCAATTCTAATGTAGATATTGTTGTCCACTAGGCCTTTCTTGAAACCTAACTTGCATAAGTAGGAGTCCAATCTAGAGTACTATGCATTTGGAGCTTGTTTCAAACTATATAAGTCATTCAATCTACACACAAAAGTGGGATCCTCACTTAGCTGAAACCCATAAGGTTGCTCTATGTAAACCTCATCTTCTAAGTTTTCATTCAGAAAAGCTGATTTGGCATCCATCTGATAGACCTTGAACCCCTTGTACACTAACAAAGGCAAGACTATTCTGATAGGCTTAAGTCTTACCACTGGAGTAAAAGTTTCTTTAAAGTCAATACCTTCCACTTGAGCATACCCCTTGCGTACAAGCCTTGCTTTATTCCTCACCACATGACCATTTTCATTGAGTTTATTTTTAAAAACCCATTTGGTGCCAATAACATTCTTGTCAACCAGCCTAAGGATTAGATCCTAAGTGTGATTCCTCTTTATCTAGTCAAGTTTTTCATTCATAGCCTTCATCTAGCTCTCATCCTTGCTTGCTTCATTAACAGTTTTTTGTTCAATCTTTGAAAAAGGAGAGTAGGTGTTGGTCTTCATTCTTCTAGTTTGAACACCTACAATGGGGTCACCAGTGGTGAACGCATTTGTTCCTTACTCATAAACTCTGTTGTGTCTTCTTTGTTCATCTGAATTTACTTCAGCTTGTTTAACATCAACCTCATCTTTGCTTTTGTGTTTACTATCAACCAAGTCATTCTCATCATCAAGATTTTCAAATTCTGGGAGTTCATTTCTTGAGCCAAATTGAATATCCATTTTCTCATCAACTATGACATCAGTACTCTTCATAATTTTTCAAGTCTGTTGTTATAGCATCTATAAGCCTTATTTGAAGTAGAATAGCCTAGAAATATGCCCTAATTAGTCCTATCATCGAACTTCCTCAAATCTTAGTTTGTGTTCTTTATGTAACACTTGGTTCTAAAGACCTTGAAGTGTCTTATTGTAGCCCTTCTGCCAAACCAAATCTCATAGGGAGTCTTGCTATTTATGAGGTCTCAATGTACACCTATTATGGATGTACATTGCAGTTAGAACTATCTCCTTTCAGAACTTATTGCCCATGCATTCTTTGTTAACATTGTTCTAACTATATCCTACATTGTTCTGATCTTTCTCTCTACAACACCATTCTGTTGGGGTGTTCATGGAGCTAAAGTTTATTTTCTGATACTATGCTCATTGCAGTATTGTTCAAACTCATCCTAATTGTACTCACCTCCTTTTTTAGATCTCAAACGTGTTTCAAGAACATCACACACACACACACCCCACTTTTTAATGATCATCTACAAACAACATGATGTATCTCTTTCCTGAGGTGCTTGGTGTCCTCATAAGATCATACAAGTCTGTGTGAATCAACTCTAATGGTGAGATGGAATAGTACTCCTTACAATTGTAAGAGATTCTGGTCCACTTTCCTTTTTGATAAGATGCACAGATTGGATTGGAAAAGCTTCTTCAACTCAGGAACATCTCTCTTTCCTTCTTCAAAGAAATCTTGACAAGGTTCTTGAAACCAATATGCCAAAGTCTTTTGTGCCACAGCCATTTCTCCTCTCTATAATGACCATATAAGAATCTTTCTCTAACTCTGTCAAGGTGTACAAGTTCTTTGAAGTTCTCTATCCGGTACCCACAACCTTTCTATTGCTTGATCTCCTTATCTTACACCCTTTACTATTGAAAGTTACTTCATACCCGTTGTCACAGATTTTGCTGATGCTGAGAAGATTGTATTTGGGCCCTTCAACATAAAGACATTATGGGATTTCACCTTCTCATTGTTAAGACTTATGGACCCCTACCCTATAATTCTGGCACCATTGTTGTTGCCAAACTTCACAGATCCACCTTCATAGTTTTGTAATTTTTTAAACCTTCCCTTCTCTCATGTCATGTGGTTTAACCAACCACTGTCAAGAATCCATGGAGTAGAGTCTAATTGAGCCTTTAATGCTTTCTAAATAACAAATGCAGTTGCATCTTCTTCATCTTCTACTCTCTCTCTCTCTCTCTCTCTCTCTCTCTCTCTCTCTCTCTCTCTCTCTCTCTGAACCCAGACTTTCTTGACAGATGGAGATTTCTTTGCTTTCTTTTGCCTTGGAAATTGTCTCTTCATCTTATCATCTTCTGAGTTTTTAAAAACTCTCTACTTGCTTCTGTCTCCTATCTTTATATGGGAAACAAAGTTCTACGGTTTCTAGCAATATGCCCTATAACATTCAACTGCTTCCTCCATAAGTGGTGTAAAATGATTTCTATCTACATAACTTCTTGGACCAATGTTGAATTTACAGTATGAGATCTTGTGTCTACAGGTGTTGCACTTATAGCAATAACCTTGAAAGGTGTGCCTCTGCTTCACAGGTTCCATTTGCTATCTATAAGAAGCTTTAAAGTTGTTATATGCTCTAGGTCTCTGTTGAGGACCTTAATTGTCACACCCCACTTCCAGTAGATCTATCATACCCCGGTGTGAGTAAGACACATACCTGTCTTACAAACCTACCAGGATCTTTGATGGCAGTGCGTTAACATTTCACAATTTCACATCATAGACCAACCAAAAATAGCAGAATCATCAATAAAAAGAGAAAATATCTAATAATAATATAATATCCATAACCAAGTTATTCTGTTACAATTATCCAAGACTCATAAATATAAATCACAGAATATATAATCCACAAACTATATCAAAAAGTATCAAAAATATGATGTACACGGCGCGGAGTAAGCACAGTGATCCCAAGCATAATCCTGATCGTGCTCCTCCACTTCTGGCATCCACCAGTCGCTCACACGATACTCTGACCCAGAAGATACTAGGTCACATGCCATCGGCATCATAGTACATGCATCATTATCTAAAAAGTGGTGCATACATGGGGTGAGCTTTCCAACTCGCTCAGTGAGGGGTGGGGTTTAAGCAGATCCAAGCAAAATAATCTCAGTAATAATTTATGATGCATGATAACAGAAATTAAACACATAGTCCATGATGCTCGTGATGCAGTTCATTTATTTTATTATCCACCTAATAATACAACTAAGTTGGATAAATGCTACCGCGGCATATTAGGTTGTATCCCTTGTCTCCAAATCGCCATCGACTACGCAGGGATATAAACCCTAGCCATGAATAGAAGTCTGTCAGTCCACGTATGCATCCATGGGTCACCCAACAAACCCCTGATAACCCCCTCCTGGCTGTCACAGCACCGGTACCAATCATCGGCCACACCTGACAAGTTCCTGCCTCCGGCAACAATCACATCATACCGTGGGTGTGGCATTCTGAAAAGGCACATCGAACATATCACAATAGGTTATCCAACACCTTAACCCCTGTTGGTTCATAGCATAGGGAGTGATACCTAACTACATATATGCTACATGCCTTCATAATAATACAGTTAGTATTAATTACATGATACCGGTAACACATCAGCCACAAAGTGTAATCCATCTCCAGATATAGTCCCGGGTATACGATATCGGTAACACATTGGCTATAAAGTGTAACCCATGACTGTTTACCTAATCTAGCATGAAGATAACAGTTGAATATGGACTATGCAACACTAGTACCAATCGTCAGCCACGAAGTATATCCATTTCCAAATGTAGTCCCGGAGCACACGATACCAGTAACACATCGGCCACAAGGTGTAATACGTGACTACAAATAACTCTAATGCATATAATCAATGCATGAATGCAACATGCATATGGAAATCATGGCACTGGTACCACCTCGGCCATGCCAGATTCTCTCATACATACAACAAACATATGACAATCATGGTATCGGTACCACCTTGGCCACACTAGATCCCGCCATACATCTACACAACAGTTCATATTAATTCAATAAAAATGTAACATGTGATAGCATACCATAATCATTTGAGCGATTAATAATCATGTATAATCCTTAGCATGTGAGCAATTCAATAATAATAAAACAATCCCGAAAATAAAGCAATCCATCCCTCACCTTGTTTATGCTCATGTGTGTTAGGGTTTAAGTATGGCCATTGGTCGATCAACCCAATTTTGACTTTGGGGTACATGCGCATCACTATCCTAGATACAAAGGCAACTGTATATCAATACGTGTTGGAAATATTGGGAGGAGCCCACATGCGTCACCCCCAAAGGGTATAGAAAAAGTCCATCAGTGACAGTAATGTCACCAGAAACACCCATCGAAAATATCAGTGTTGTTTTCGATAGAAGTGGCAGAGAGCTCCTAAGGCTCAGGGGTTCACCAAAAATAGCTCACCAGAAGCAGGCCCAGTGTTTTCGGTGGCTTGCTTCCGGTGGCAACATAGAACTACCTGTGTGATTTGGGGCTTTCTAACTTGGGCCTGATCACCGAGATTTGTTCCATGGAGTTTGTAGGGGATGTTCCTAGAATCAATCTAAGCTAATAAAATCTTGATTCCATTAAGCCATTTGTGAGATACACTGATCTAACGATCAAAACCCTATTTGGTCATTTGGCCAATCTTGTTGTCGGAGTTCACCGGACTCGGTTTGAGCTCGACAATAGTACCGGGGAGGTGGAAGACGCACTCCCCGAGCTCAACATGGTTTGTACAGTAAGATTCCATCCAAAGCTAGCCTAACCTAGGTCAAAATGAAGAGAGAGAGTTATATAGAAGGTTGTACTTACCTCCGGCAGGGATTTTTGGCAACGATGCGGCAATAGGGACGAAGGTAAGTCCTTCCCTCCTTCTTCTTCCTCTTCTTCTTCTTCTTCCTCTTCCTTTCTCTCCTCTCTTATGTTGAGCACTAGTGAAATGAGGAAATGAAATCCTCATTTCTAACTTATGAGTTAAGTTGGGCCTTAGGGTCCATTTGGTTGACCCCTAGTTGGTTCGATCGAGTTAATCCAACTTTCGGAGCACGAGGACCCGTCTACTTAGGTCTGTAAATTTCTCATATCATGAGGAAGGTGTGGAGGATGATTTGGGATCATCCGGGGCTATCTACGAGGCAAGTGGTAGGACCCACGAGCATCAGAACCCTGACAGTAGCCTGTTTGGTCATTGAAAATAGTCACCGGATACAAGCCCAGGTTGTTTCTGGTAGCTTATTTTTGATGGTCAAGATAGCAGACTGTCTTGACTGCTTGCTATCTACTAGCTAGTCTTGCATAGGTAGTTACCCTCGGTCATGCTTATAGTCTTCCGACAATGTTAGTACATGCCCGGATTCATGTGTGGGGAGTCGGGTCACTTATCATTTGGGATCGGAAGGTACGAATCTCATCCAGTTGGAGTGGCATGTAGTGCACAAACATGTGGGGTCATCTCTGCCCCTTTGGCAATGAGTAGCCAAGACCCGGCTGTACTCCCAATCTCTGCTCCAAGACCTGTCACAACAGTTCAAATTAGATCGGGTTACGGCATGGGTGTAACATTAATAGTATCCATGGTTCTCTTCTCTCCTGCTTGGCCTTGCCAACTGTGGTTGTTTAGCATAGTCAGTCTTATAGAATATGAAGGGACTTTCTCTTGTGAGTGGACCAGTCTGCACTCTTTCTTTTTGAACTGCTCTCTTAACATTCCCAGCAGTAGCAACATGTGCGTTCCCTCTCTGAGTATTCCTGTCACTAAATTTGATAGGATTCTGCACTGTCCCCTTACCATTTTTCTTGGCATTTTTAGAAGATTCCCTAAAAGAACCAAACCCAAATTTGATGTGAGCCGGTCTCTGAACATTGATGATGTCATTAAGCTTTATACTGCTAGGGTGCTCTTTTGGAATAGATTTATTTCAACATCTTCATTTTCTTAGTCTTCACTCTCAAACTCAGTTCTCCTATAGTCTTCAACTTAACCATTAACAAGGTTGCTGGTCTTTATAACCATCAAATTGTACAAGAATCTCAACTTGCTCCTCCGGTTGTGATTTTAAAGCCACTTTCTCTAACTCAAGTGTGTTGCAGTCAATGTCTTCTTTGAGAGTTGATACTCAAGGTCATCTGAGGTCTTCTTTGACTTATTAGTCTGCTTTCTCAACTCATAAGCTAATTGTTCTTACTCCTTGAGGTCTTAGGTGGCCTTCTTGACTTTCTTCTTTCCTTTTCTGTGCACTTTTATAGCAGCTCTGAGTTCATCCTCTAGATGTGATTTTCATCTTCCCCTTTCTCTTCTGAAGATTCTTCTTTGCTAGATGAATCCACCTTATTTTCTTCCACATCTATTGTGACCATGAATATAGCCTCATTATCTTCATCAACTGATGATTCTTCAGATCTTCATTAGATGTGGCACTACACTTCTTGGAAACCATACTTTTCTTATAGTTTCTGCCTTTCTTGTATTTATTTGAGAAGAACTTTCTCTTTCCCTTGAAATGGATTTTCTTTTCCTCTTCATCTTCATCAGATTCTATTTTTCCTTGTTGGGACACTTGGATATAAATTTTCCAATCCTTGTACAGTTGAAGCATTTGAAAGACAACTTATCCTTATATTTTCCTTTTCCCTTCTTCAGCTTTCCAGTGAAATGAGTTGTAGCCTCATCTTCACTCTCATCAGTGTCCTCCACTATGAGCTGCTTCTTCTTCTCCTTGAGTTTCAAGTTCTTTATTGCCTTGAAATATCTTACTTGTCATGGGACTTTCCTTTTCTCCATCTCATCTCTAGAGTTATGAAAGTGACATGCACTTGATCAAGGATGATAGTGTCTAACCTTGGAGTCATTCTTGGGCAATAAAGATCTAAGGATTTTCTGTCAAACTACTGAGTCCTCTAAATTGACTCCTAGACCCCTAATAGAGTTAACCACTTCATTTACCCTTGATCAAATTGCCACTGAGTATCGACTCTAATACCAATTTTTGTATTCTGACAGTCACTGAGAGAGGATGAATCAGTGACTCTATTTTCGATCCCCAAAAACTTGTTTAGAAGTCTGACTTGGCAAACCCTGATATACATGTCCCTATACCTACCCATGTTCGCACATAGTCATATGCACACTCAGCCTATCATAGGCACTTTCAAGCGTCAACACCCATTCCGTATTCCACGCACTTCAATATATACAATGCAAACAATGGGCACACCCATAACATAGGTTTTTGATGAGGTTCGACGATTTGCCTATGTCCCTGGAGTAATGCCTGTAAAGGGCTCGTATCTACTCAATACACTACTTTTGACTACACCCACAGTAGAGAGCACCCATACCCAATTTTCTTAAGTTGCAGCTGAGATGCCACATATAGTGCTAATACAATGTGCAGCACCCTTTACATGGGATCACCCACTCCTAGTGGTTATTACTCATATAGTACAAGAATATAGTAAATTGTGGCATCTTATATCAATGCCTCACAGTCAAGCCTTGCCTAACATGTACATCCACAATTAGCTAGAATGCATACAATTCATCCATAACTAACCTAGCATTCAAATAATCCATCTATTGCAAAGTAGCTAACCTAGCATACATACATTTCATCATACATGTAATGAAAATCTTGAGTTAGAAAATCTCACAACTGGTTGCCTGGGATGAACTGGGAACTTGCACTGATAAGTTAGGTGCTCACACCTTCACTCCCCTTGTCTTTTTATTCTTCAAAGTAACAACAACTAAACCCTCACTTGCTTTCTTCTCTTCCTCTTTCGCTTGGAGTCAATGCATTATCAACACGACTCAGCCACCTCTACTACCTCCTTTAATGGACTAAGAGCAACTCTCTTCAAGCATTTATGCTCATTCAAAGACCAACCAAAGGGAGAAGAGCTGCTCTTGCAAAAATTGTGGTTTCTCTCACTCAAAATTCTTTTTTCTTGCAATAATGAGATAGAGCTTGAAAAATGAAGAAGCAGCATTTATGCTCATTCAAAGACCAACCAAAGGGAGGAGAGCTGCTCTTGCAAAAATTGTGGCTTTTTCTCACTCAAAAGTCTTTTTTCTTGCAATAATGAGATAGAGCTCAAAAAATGAAGAAGCAACAACTTGGATGGAGTTATTTGGCCTTAGGATTAGGCCATTTGAAGTTGGAGTAATGAGAACAATCCAAATGAAATCTTTGCTCATGCGGCATAGCATGTTCTGGCGACACGTAATGAGGGTGACATCAAAGCTACATATCAATCATAAAAAAAGGCATTTAGTCTTGGTCATAGATCTAGGTAACGGATATTAAATCTTGACTAGTAAATAGGAATCACAAAAGTCTTATGACTTAACCTACTAATGTCATGCTAATGCAGGCGTTGCCAAGCATATCAGCCCTGCGTCAGCAACCTTTTGGTTATCGAAATCTAATTGCCTGTGGCAACACATTCTAAGGAGCCTTATTTCCTTTAAAAGCTGAAATCACACAAGGCCCTTAGATCGGCACCCTTAAAAATAAGATGATCCATTTATCCATCAAATGGAATCTATAACCCCTCTTTGATGCACGTGTGTAGACACCAAATTTTGTCACCCTCCTCCGGCTATGATGAAATGTGGATCTGATCAACAGAGATGATGATTGACTGACAAAACCCTGGAAACCCCACGTGGGAAGGAGGAGGGTCCATTTTTGACTTTTCATATACAAAGGCATCCAGTCAAGAAGACCATACAGATAGATAGTACTTGGAAATACAATTCCGACGATATATGGTATGTTAAAATCAGACCTTCGAATTGCCTGTTATCTCCCCTGAAAAATCATATTTTTATCATGCGAATGTCGCGCACACCAACCAGCCAAGCCAGTCAGCCAGCCAGCCAGCCAACTAGACCTAGTCTGCATAACCTACAAATCCCCATCGCATAGCCTGCATGCCCCCTCGGCACAATGCGTGCTCCCCCGTCGCATGGCATGTGCGCCCCCGTCGTATGGCCTCCCTATTGCACATTGTGCATGCTCCTGCTGCATGGCCACATGCACCTTACCTGCACCATGCGCATGCTGCCTCACACAGTTCAACCACACTATGCACATTGCCCCACACACCCATGCCAACCTCCTTGCACACCCTCATGCCTAGCCTATGCCTAGCTACACACCATTACCCACACACACTGTGCACGTTGCCCACACACCCTTATGCCTAGCATGTGCCCAGCTACACAACATTACCCGCACACACTGTACACATTGCCTGCACACCCATGCCAACCTCCCCGCACACCATTACCCGCACACACTGTTCACATTGCCCGCATGCCCCATGCATTTCCACCCAACCTTGTGTGTCACCGTCAATGGCCAGGATTGTTCCCTAACCCGATGGGTGAAGAAATTCCCTCTTCATCCACTTAAGACCAAAAACCATTCTTTTTACTAAGGATTTTCTCTCCAAGAACCCACTTCTTACCCATTGGACAAGAACCTTTCCCCATCCATTTTGGTTCGAGGACCACTTTTACCCAGTGTATAAAAGCCCTATCCCCCCACTTTAGGCAAAAACCTTTCTTTCATCTATTGGATAAAGATGTTCCCTCTTTCCCATTGGCCAGAAAAACCTAGAAATACCCCCTCCTTTGAATTTCACACACCAAAAACCCACCTCACTCCCTTGTAGTAAAACTCTCTCCCCCTTCCCCCTCTTGATTTTCTTTGGGTCTTCGGAGCAATCTTCCTCAAGATCCGAAATCTTGTTCGGATCTTCAAAGTATTCTTCAGGACTTTGAAGATCTTCAATCTAAGTTCTTAGTTTGATCTAGTTTTTTGCTAAAATTAGTATGTTTTCAACCCGCTCCTTTGAGTGTTCTTGAGTTTTACCCAAAATAGAAACCCTCTCTTTGAGGTTCTTTGGGTCTATGGTGAGATCTTTGTCAAGATCCAAAACTCTATTCGGATCTTCAAAGTGTTCTTCGGAGCTTTGGAGCTCTTCAATCCATTTCTTTCCAAAAATAGCAAATCCTAGCAAAAGCCCTGTCCGAGTGCCCCTGAAATCTTTCCAGAAATAGTCATTCCCATTGGAAGCTCTGTCGAAGTGCCACCTCAATCTAGCCCTCCCCTAGCCTATCCCTAGCAGAAGCTCTGCCAGAGTGCCACTTCAGCCTAAGCCCAAAAATAGCCTTCCCTAGCTTAAGCTCTGTCCAAATCCAAACCCGAAAGTAATTGCTTCTAGCCGAAACCCTGCCCGAATACCATCAAAATCAGCATCTCTCAAGAAAGGAAGTTGGAGGTCAATACCATCTTCCCCTAGGCCAAGAGAATTTGAAAGACAATCTAAGCTAGTACTAATCAGGGGCCCACCCCTCTTGACCCGAAACAGGAGTTAAGTTTAGGTATAATAACTTTTCATAATGTAGACTTTATATAGACCTTGTTTTAGTGTATATAATAGTTTGAATTCAATTAATGTATATATGTGTGATAACTTAGCCATGCATGCAAAATAGTAATAACTGTGAAAAATGTTCGTTCTTAAGCATCTAGTAGGAAGACTAGGTGAACCGGGCAGATTAGGTGCCTAACAGCTTCCCAATTATGTAACCTGACACTTACCCTAAATCTCTAGACCAGACCAAATTTTAGGCCATTTTTTCAGGAATCGGGCCCACCCCTGGGTCCTAGGCCCATAACCCTAGGTGGTGATCCAAACCCTATTTGTATGATCCCGATCCCCGTATTGGACCATTATCAAACCCCCTTCTCAAATGATGAATTTTACACTCTTTCAAAATAGGCCTCCACGTATCTCTAAGAGGCAATACGATGGTGCGGGGCCCGAAAGAGAAAGAGAGAGGAGAGAGGTCGGGATGCAAGTCCTTTCCCCCTAAGGGAAGAGAGACATCTCATCATCTCCAACCACTACCCTCACAGTGGCGACTTTGCTGGGGACGAATGTCAAGCTTCCGATACTAGATGCTACCTTTAAATACGAGAAAATTTTTCACCACATTTGTTTGAAAACGTGTTTGGCTAAACCCATGTTTGTAATTTTATTCGCTAATCGTATCATGCATCGTGTTTGAAGTGAAATCATTTGGCGAGGGACTCCCTGTCATGCCTACACCCTCGAGGAGGTCAGCACATGTCATGGAGAGTACTCTGAGAGGAAATGATACCCGCTTCCTATATAATAATGGAAGGTATCGTCAAACGGCGAGGATGTTGTATTTGTGCTAGCACCCTCAGGGAGGTCCGTGCACTTTATGACATTCTGAGATCGAATGTGTCATCAAATGGCGAGGATGTTCGTAATTGTGCCAGTATCCTTATGGAGATCTATGCACTTTATGGCATTCTGAGATCGAATGATGGTTACCCTACATTACACTTTTTCACACAATCACTCACGGTTCCACCACCTCGTGGCCAATTGCTTAACCTCAAGTGTAGTCACGAGTAATGGGTAAGGAAGTCACCCCCTTGTTCTCATACCTACGGGTATATCAAAAGGACCACGTACCTTGTGTATATAGATCCTGTCAAGGAAGCCTTGTCGGTCCTATTGCATCCACCACATGCTCGCATTATGTAGAAAATAGATGTAGAAGCTAGCAGCGCCATAAGCTAATTGTAGAACTTGTTTGCGGTCTTGAAAAGGAACGTTCCTACATTATATTCTCGACGTAAAAAATTACTTTTCTAAATGGGTTTCGGATAAAAGGTGTCCCTCCTCAAAGAAAAATTCCAGACACGTGACTCAGGGGCAATCCCATCGCGGTCATGTCAAGTCCCTAAAAGTCCCAAGAAAAATCAGGATGAAGGATACCTAGTGGGAAAAAGAATAAGGAAAGCATAACTTTATAATATGGAATGTCTTATGAGAATATTTTTGACAAGCCCTTTGTATGAATCTCCCGCTTATGACATTGGGTGGACCGGGGGCATCAAACCCTATCCACCGCCTATCATTAAGCGGAATAACTTTGGATGGATCATTGGTGGTTAATTTAGTGAATGTGTGAACAAGGGGTTGGGAATTCAATAATCCTAAAATAAGCCAATTTTGGTTCAGGCACAATTCCACACCTCAAGTATTCTCCATGGTCCCTTTGGAAATGTGTCAGGGTAATCGGTTGACTCGCCTAAGTCTAGTATCACCTCCGTTATCTCTCCTAGATTGTCTACTACCAATTGATTATAGCCCAATTAGTATGGATCCACATGACTCTGAATCACTCGAACAGGCTTGGGTCCATCCCATCTAGACCTAGCTGAAGTCAAGAGAGGGATAGCTCAGATATTGCATATACTTTAGAACCCTCCCAGAGCTGATCCCGAGAATGAACTGGCACCATCTACGGGAGATGTGGAATAGAATGGAGCTACAAGTCACCATGGGAACTCTTCCCGAGTTGAATCAGGAGAACCTGAGCATGTCAGACCAACTAGTCAGAGAGGATCTTCACCTACCCGTCCAAATGGTCAACGAGGGGCCTATTCCAAGGTTCCTCCTCCCAAGGTGGTGATTAAAGATGAAGAAGAGGAATTTGCCACACACATCCGCATTGAGCCTCTAGAGACAGAGAAAGAAAGGAAACTCAGAGAGCAATAAAGAAGTTGGAGAACATGATTCGAGCGGGATAAAACTCAGAAGGCCAAGCAGTGGATTCAGAGGAAATGAGTTTCTTTTATGGGGCAAGAATTCTAGAAAAATTCAAATGGTAGACTGATAGGTTTGATTGGTCAGGGGATCCCAAGGCTCACCTCAAAGTCTTCCTCAGCATCGCCAAGTCATGGCAACTGGTAGATAACCAGATGGGGCAAGTCTTCATGCTAACCCTATCAGGGTCAGCACTAAGGTGGCTCACACAGCTGGAGTCATCCCAAACTCAGAATTGGGTGATGGTGGTGAAAGCCTTCACCAAAAAGTACTCATACAATACTAAAGTGGATGTGAAGCAATGAGAACTTGAGACTTTAAGGCAGTAGCCTAGAAAAGGATTCACCACCTTCTTAATGAGGTTTAGAGATAAGGCCGCCAAGATGGCAGATTGGCCTTCAGAAGCAGGGTAATTAGAGATGTTGATAGAAAACCTATAGAAGCCCTATTATGATGTTCTTTATTATCAACATTTGCAAAATTTTGATGCCTTAATAGCCACTAGAACACGTGTGGAGAATAGAATTTTGAGAGAGGCCAAGTATCAGGGGTCCTCCCAAGATGCAAGTACGAACACCCGAGTCGGACGGGGAAAGGGTCCAGAAACTAATATGGTGAGTGTAGTTCAGTAGTCAGTCTCACCAGCTACTCCATCACAGCCCTTCATAATACAAGCAGATGCACCTGCCCAAAAAGTCCCTCACCCAAGAAGGCAGTTTTCTGATTTGGGAATGCCCGTAACGACCGCATATGAGAAGTTAAAGAAGAAAGGATTGCTAGGGACAGTGGCTCCAAGAGTGATCAGTAACCCTCCTCCAGCTTGGTATAGGGATCATAAATATTGTGCCTACCATACTCAGAAGGGGCACAACACTGAAAGATGCATAGGTCTGCAACATGCAATTCAGGACTTGGTAGACAATGGGACCTTGAGGTCAAGGTCAAGCAGCCTCCCAATGTCAATACCAATCCACTCCCTAATCTTGTGAACAATTTGGATAAAGAAACTGTAGAGAGCGATCCCACTCAACTCATTGTACCTAGAGTTCGGAAGAATCATATGAATGCCCGAGCTTAAAGGAAAATTATAAGTCAAAGGGCTAGAATCATAAGGACTCCCAGAAGAGGAGAATCATCAGAAGAAGAATAAAAAAACTAGACACCCACCATTTATCCTTCCTCATCAACAGAAGGGTCCACAGCACCACATTACCAACCCCCACCATACCTTCCACCTTCACCATATTATCAGACTCTGCCATATCATCAACCTTTCCCCCACCATCAAAGTGGAGGAACCTCATCATCCTAACACCAACAATCTTCACATCCTACCTCTCATATCACTTCATCTTCATACCATCCCTCTTCATATCCCTCATCACCCTCAGACCAATCTCATTCTCAAGGTTCGATGTATAACCCAAAGGGAGGATGGACGGGCGGGCACGATTGGAAGGATATGCTTGCACTACCGGATCCCCCTAAAATGACCTTATCAACAGGGTCAGTGAGTGCATTAAAGGAAGACCAAGAAGGTGATGCCACTTCTTTAATTCAGCCTGTTATATCTTCAAAGGACGATCTAGAGGTAACTGAAGAGGGTACCGTTGATCTTCTCAGAGCAGCAACCGCATTGGTTATAGGGGAATAGGTTAAGGAACACATTTCCCTAATCCACATAGGGAGTGACACAGAGGATGATGAGTCAGGACTGGTCCAAATTTGAGCCATTGATGTCAAGGCCAACCCTATGAAAATCTTTAGGTCCATACGCTCTGAATACTAAGAGCGTTTGGATACTTAAGAATTTAATGGTCCAGAAGAATCTAATAAAGAACCAAGTGAGGGGAAATCAATGAAGAAGAAGATGATGACAATGATGATGAGGACGGTAACGAAGATGAGAAGGATGGAGATGACTCCAAATCTCAGGAAGATGATGAGTATCTAGACTGGGATGACTACCTAGGGCCTGGGAATGATGATTATGATGATGAGTCAGAATACTACTCACCAGAACATCCGACATATTTCTTAGTCTATTCTATTGGTGGTGATGATTTAATAGCTGATCCGACAGGTATTAGAGATGGAGGAAATGATTCTAAGTCAAATTCAGAAAGTAACTGTCAGTGATTCAGGAAGTAACTGTCAATGGATCCTCTGTATAGGAGGAGATGATTATAAGTCAGATTCAGGAAGTACTAAAGGATCTAGAGAGTCGATGCAAGTTTATCTGGATGAACCAGAATCTGTATTAGAGATGGAGGAAAAGTTGTGTGAAGTATACTCCAACACATTGAGAATGCAGGAGAGGGTGGAAGAAATTGACAACATGCTGTGTGAAGTAACTGTCAGTGATCATTACTACCGTGAGCAGTTGGATGACCTGGAAGAAATAGGGCCAGATGACACTTTTATAGAGGTGGTAGACACTGCATTCCAATAGCTTTTTAATGTAGTCAAGAAGGTACGAGCCAGGGTTGTGGATATTTGTGGAGGACCTCGACTTCCCACCCCAAGCAGGGAAGGAGAATTAGAAGAAGAAGATGATTCTATAGTAGGGATAATCACCCTAGAAAAAAGAGATGATGAAGACTACTATCCCATAGAAATTATTATAAAGAAACTTGTCGACGTGATGGAAACTAGAAGTAGGAAAGACTACAAGGGCAAGGCCCTAGCAGTAGAACAGCCAAGGGCTAATGAGGCCAAAACTAGTAGCTTGAATAAAGAATCGGAGAACCCAATCTTGGTTCAACTCAAGAAGTCCCAAGCAAACATCTCAATTTGGGGATTGTTGATGGTATCCCCACACACCGTGAAGCAGTCTTGAAATATCTCACTAATGTGCAAGTGCCGATCGAGATAAATCTGACACATCTAGCATATATAGTAGAGGCAACATATGCAATACAATCCTTGATGTTTTTAAAATCAGAGCTTCCCAAAGGAGCCTAGCACAATTGAGCTCTCCACATCACAGTACAATGCCTTGACAAAGTGGTTCCCTAGGTTCTTGTTGACAACTGATCCACTTTGAATGTGCTACCATTGAGGTCAGCAAAGAGTATTGGCATCAACCTAGAAGAAATGAGGCCGACCACCCAAGCCATACGGGTATATGATAATACCAAGAGGAAGATCCTTGGCATTATTACCCTTGCCGTAAAGATTGGCCCAGTGAAGTTTGATATTGATTTTCAAGTCATTAATATACTGACAACCTTTAACATGCTCTTAGGAAGACCTTGGTTGCATCCTGGAAAGGCGGTGTGCTCTAGTCTCCATCAAAAAATGAAGTTCATTCATGAGAGAAAGGTGGTCAGAGTAGCCGGAGATCCCAAAGTGGTTAACACTTTAGCCAACATTGAAAATAGGGAAGAACAAAACCAAGAGGCCTAACTAAGTGGTTTTGAATTAGATACAACTTGTGCAGCCATTTCCGAAGAAGGGCCAAAGGAGGAAGTCCCAGCTAACTATGAAGCCACCTGGAGTCTTCTAGTGAATCAGATGATGAAGAATATACAATATTTTCCTGGCTAGGAAAATATCATCAAGGAGTTTCAAAGCAGCCTAGTTTGGCGATGAATGAGGGAAAGAATGGTCTCGGGTACACTCCTTTAACCACCAAGGGGTAGAAAGTGCTAAGGATGACTAGGAAGATCTCTGTCTCCTACTGCCCTACTCTCAATGGGTATTTTGTAAAAGAATGGAAGGATTTTCCCTTTTGTGGAATTGTGGATCCATGATTTGATGAAACCGCTACAAAAATACAACCTAGATTAGAAATATTTTTCTAAGATGAGTTCAACTGACTCATGAAGTGGAACAACAAAAGATATTAGTCAATGAAAGTGACCAAGATAGTTGCATCACTGGGATAGCAAAAATTACACTGATTGAGACTGGGTCTTCCTCTGGTGATCCTACAACATTGATCCAATCAAAGGAGGCACCAAGTCCTCGAGTTCTCCTGAAGAGAGAATGGGAGAAGAAGATAAGGCTCACCTAGAGTTTGCCGATTCCCATTGATTTGAAAGGCTTAATTTTTTCCATCCTACGAGAGCCAAGAACCTGAGAACTATATGAGCTTAAGCCTCACCCATTCAGAGGAAGAAGTGTGTATGCAAATCAAAGAAAAGCACAGAGAATGATGGTCTGTATGTACTGTGCCCAAACTAATTGCAATGGAAAGTCTTGTGAAGGTGGTCAAAGACATGATTGAGGCATCAGAATGGCATCCCTCAATAGGCTGAAAAAGATAGACTTCATAGAAAAGGGATTAAGCAGTCTCCACTAATCTTCACCTCTTAGAAAGTTTGGCTTCTGAGAGCATGAGATTGAACAGTTGTCATTTGTGAAGAAGGGGGCACCTATTCAGAAGGACCATTGCGCCATTGAAGAAGTACTAGCAACTTTCTCAGAAGAAGAAGTAGGCCCTTTGCCACATCTCCTCATCCATCAAGCCACTGAACCTCTCCTGAACTGGACAAGCATTGGAGAAAACTTCAAGTTTGCTCATACTATTGAGTCAACCAACCTGAATACCCCTAGCAAAAGCATCAATCCAGTTATCAAGTCTGTAGTCGAGTCTGTTATTTATGATTCTGTGTCAACCTCCTCTCTTGAGGAGAGTTTAGAGTCTCTTGTATGTCAGAGTCTGTTATTCCTTCTCTCATGAATAAAATTTCTGATTTCGAGTACGACTTGCCTCCTTTTTCTGATGATGATCTTAATAAATACCAAGAATTAATTAAACAATGTAAACCAAAGAAAGCCCAACCCATCCATTAGGATACTTAGGTTATTAATCTAGGAACCGACCAATGCCTTTGAGAGGTAAAAATTGGCACTACCCTTGATGACAAAAAAGCATAACAAATGATTAGTATTCTGAAGGAATTTGCCGAGGTCTTTGCTTGGTATTATGAGAATATGCCTAGTATCAACCCCAACATCGTGCAACATTTATTGCCAACTTACTCTGGGGCAAAGCCGATAAAATAGAATCTCTGAAGAATGTGGCCAAAATGGAGTGAGAAGATCAGAGAAGAAGTCTTGAAGTAGTGGAATACGGGATTTCTACAAGTGGTGAAGTACCCCTAATGGTTGGCCAACATTGTACTAGTACCAAAGAAAGATGGCAAGGTACGAATGTGCATAGACTTCTGAGATCTTAACAAAGTGAGCCCCAAAGATGACTTCCCATTACCTCACATTGATGTATTGGTGGATAACATGACGAGGCATGCTTTGTTATTATTTATGGATGGATTCTTGGGATACAACCAAATAAGCATGCACCCTGAAGATCGTGAGAAGACAACCTTCACCACCCTATGGGGAACCTATTATTATACGGGGATGCCTTTTGGACTGAAGAATGCCAGGGCAACTTATCAAAGAGTAGCCATGACCATATCCATGACATAATGAATAAATATGTAGAAGTCTATGTCGATGACATAATACTCAAGTCAAAAGATCAGCAGGGGCATATTCCCACGCTAAGGCATTTCTTTGAAAGAATTAAGAAGTATCAGCTGAAGTTGAACCCTCAAAAATATGTATTTGGGGCAACAGTGGAAAATTTATTAGGCTTCTTGGTGAGCGAAAGAGGCATTAAAGTCAATCTTATCAAGATCGAGGCAATTCAGGAAATGCCCCCATCTCGGACGGAGAAGCAAATACGAGGATTTTTGGGTCACATCCAGTATATTAGCAGGTTCATAGCTCAATTGACTACAATCTGTGAACCAATTTTCAAGCTCCTGAAGAAGGATCAGCCCACGGAATGGAATGACTAATGCCAACAAGATTTTAACAAAATCAAGGGATACCTCATGAACCCACTAGTATTGACACCGCCGATGGAAGGAGAGCCACTTCTATTGTATCTGTCTGTATGAGAATACTCCATGGGTTCTTTGCTAGCACAGAAGGAGACAAAAGAAGGGGCAGAGCATACCATATATTATCTTAGTAAGAAGTTCCTAGAGTATGAGATGCGGTACACATCTTTGGAAAGAACTTGTGCTACACTGATTTTGGCAACAAAAAGGTTACGACACTGTATGGTTTCTTATTCGGTGCACTTGATCTCAAGGATGGATCCCATCAAATATCTCTTCGAGAAACTAGCCTTAACTGGAAGGATGGCCTGTTGGTTGCTTTTACTGTTAGAGTTTGACATCACCTATGTTACTCAGAAATCTATCAAGGGGCAGGCCATAGCCAATCATTTGGCTGCCCAACTCATAGAAGATGGAAGATCCTTGAATGATGCTTTTTCCGATGAAGGAATTGTAGCGATGGAAGAAGAAGATATAATTAATGAATGGCAGTTATTCTTTGATGTAGTCGCTAATCAAAAGGGGTGTGATGTGGGAATATTGCTCGTCACTCTTGACGGCCTTTATTTGCCTTCATCATTCTGCCTCGATTTTCCTTGTACCAACAACATTACTGAGTATGAAGCTAGTGTTTGGAACTAGAAACGACCCTGACCATTGGGGTTAAAAGGATCAAGGTGTATGGAGATTCATCCAGTGTCATTTGTCAGACGCAGGAAAAGTGAAAAACTAGAGATAAAAAGCTGAAGCCATATCAAGAACATCTGGAAGAAGTAATTAAACACTTTGAGAAGATCTCGTTCAAATACTTCCAGAGAGATAACAACAGTTTTTCTGATGCCCTTGCAACCTTGGCTTCTATGGTAGAATGTAATGTTATAGCTAGGGTCCGACCATTCCTGGTAGAACAAAGAAGCAGGCCCATTTATCAGAATTTGGTGAATCCTCTCACTGTGGATGGTCGGTCTTGGTTTGCTCACATAGTGAATTTTATTAGGAAAAGGAAGTACCCAACTGAAGCAACTGATAGAGAAAAGAAATTTCTAAGAAGATATATCATCCAGTTTATTCTTCAAGAGGACCTGTTGTATAAGAGGTCCTATGACGGAATACAGTTGTTGTGAGTGGATGAGGAGCAAGCTACAACCATCATGGAGGAAACTCATCAAGGTCTTTGTGGACCCTATATGAATGCCAAGATGTTATCTAAAAAGATCCTCAGGCTGGGATATTACTGGAACACCATGGAAGGAGATTGCATGGACTTTGTCAAGAAATGCCACAAGTGTCAGATAATTGCTAACATCATACATATCTGGCCAACCGAGCTGTATTCATTCAGTTCACCTTGCCCATTCTCCACTTGGGGCATTGATATCATTGGAAAGGTCAACCCCAAGGCATCCAACGGTCACGAGTTCATCTTAGTAGCCACTGATTATTTCACCAAGTGGGTAGAAACTCAGTCTTATACGGTCCTCACGTCTGCTAAGGTGGCCAAATTCATCCAAGAAAATATTATTTTCCGATATGGAGTACCTCAAGAATTGATAGCAGATCAGGGATCCCATTTCTGGGGCAAGATCGATAAAATCTGCACAAAGTTCAGTATCAGAAGACGTCGCTCTACCACTAACAGGCCACAAACCAATTGGGTGGTAAAAGAAGCCAACAAGAACAACAAAGTCATCCTACAAAAAATGGTAGAAATACACAAGGATTGGGTTGATAAGTTATCCCTTGCCTTGTGGGTATACAGAACTTTTGTGCAATCCTCGATGAGGGCCACCCCTTTCTCTTTGGTATATGGGGTTGAGGCGGTTCTACCCGTGGAAATCCTGGTACCATCCCTAAGGGTGCTTCTTAATAGTCAGCTACCTGAAGGAGAGTTGATGAAGGCCAGACATAATGAGCTCAACTTTCTCGACAAAAGGCGCATAAAAGCTATAGATAATCTGAAGAAATATTAATTGAGAATGGCATGGGCCTTCAACAAGAATGTGAAGCCCCATCACATTGAGGTGGGTAAACTTGTTCTTTAGGAACAAAAAGCCCCAATTCATGACCCAAGAGTAAAATTTAGGCCCAACTAAAGTAGCTCATTCACTGTCAAAGAAATTCTACTAGGTAAAGCTGTGAAACTCATAGACCATAATGGTGAAGAAATACCCGGACTGATCAACATGGATCAACTCAAGAAATAATATGTTTGAAAGGGTGAATAGCATGACTATGTCAGACCTGATTCCTTTCGAGGGATACATAGGCAACTTGACATGTGCAAGTGCGGTCTTAACCATCTAAAGGTAATAAATTGGTTTATTGATTAATAATCAAAGTATCTTAAAAGGTCATCATATTTTATGTCCCCCAAGAATCGCCATTTGGCATGAAAGGCCATTAGATATCTGTCATCCACCCATTGGTCCGTCACTTCTTATCTAGGATTCTATCCCCCAAGAATCGCCATTTGGCATACAAGGCCATTAAGTTTCTATCATCCACCTATTGGTTAGTCACTTCTTATCCATAATTCTATCCCCTAAAAAGAAAATCACCTCCCAACACCAGTTTATCAAGGCCAGTTTATTCTCTACCCTTGATCAGTAAAAAAAAGAGCTTGATGCAATAGTGTAAAGGCTGGTTTGAGTCATTAGCTAATGAGTAATGCTTTGATAAATCATCATATCTCTTTGTTTGTGTTGGTTTCAGGAAAACTCATGGGCATGTTGGATGAGACATTGAGGAAATGGACTTTAGACATAAATATGTGGGCACCAGGATTCTAGAATCCATGAATGTGTCATTTCTTGACCGAATTGGATGTGTGAAGCTACATCACCAATTACTCCGGTAGGTCCCTCAACACTGGGATGCCAACCTGCATGTATTTTGATTTGGATTAGTAGAGATTTTCTCGACTCTTGAAGAATTCTAAGTTTTTATGTTATCTCTACCCAAAGGCAATTTGCTCCAACCATCTTTGAAGAAAAATTACTCAGAGGAAATTTAGGACTTCTTCGGATGGAAAGAAGAGGAAGTGAAGCAATTTGTCAGGTATGGGAAGATCGACATTCTGAAGGTGGCTCAGATCTTCATCCGATATCTACCAACGGGAGGAATCCATCAATAGAGATCATAGGATGCTTATTTACTTTGCATGATAGCTCGCTATGTTCTCCACACTCCTAGATGATGTGCGCCATCCATTCTGATTGAGGTAGTAAAACAGTTGAAGAAATGAGGTGATATCATCCCTATGGTCCTTGCAGAAACACTCAAGGGATTTGATGGTATGAGCTATGGCCACAAATTTGGACTAGATCATTATCAGCGGAGTCCTGTTATTTTTTAGATTTGGCTCCTCAAAAAACTAAAGTTAACCAAGTCATCAAAAGGAGGCCCACTCAGAGCCCTTTGCTACCAGGACAAGAGGGAAGTTCCAGAATTCGACCTCATCGCTAATTGGGAGAAGTACCTACAGGAAAGAACTGTGCAAGATATCACATAGAGGGACCCAGGGAGGCCACAAGAAGATTTGTTGATGAAGACTCCTGGTTACAATTATGTTAGGTTGATGGGATTGACTTAAATATCTTTTTATTTGCCTATATACATCAGCCGATAATATGGACTCAAGGAGACGGACCCAGAAAGTTAGTGAACTTTCACCCACTTCAAGAAATGTCTTCCCACCTTATTACTCACCTATCCCACCTGTGGTAGGAACATTGTTCCCCTTTTCATGTAATTCACTTGGTAATAGAATGTGGAAGTATTTGAATTTTCGTGTTATCCCGATTATTCTAATTATGACTTGAGTTATGTAATTGATTGTGCCTAAGCATTGCAAGCAAACAAAAAGCGAAAAAAGAAAAAAAAATTGTACCAAAGATAAGTTTTAATTCATAAAATGCTGAAATAAAATGATGAACAAACAAGGGGAGGGAAAAAGAAAAAAGAAAAAATATATGTATGTGTTTGTGCTTTTAGTAAATGCAGGAACAAATCCCTATAAGTCAAAAGTCATCATCTGAGTCGTACTCTAAACCATCCTCATGGAGTGTCAAGGAATCCGTAGATGCTAGTCCAGCCTGCTCCAGCCTCTGGGTTAGGTCTTGAATCAGTGCGTCCTACAGTGCGATCTCCCGATCCTTGGCAACTATCACCTTGCACAGGCCACGGTGCATCCTCCTAATCTTAGCATAGACCTCCAAGGACACCTGAGAAAGAGCATATCAGCCAGAGGAAATCAAGAGTTAATTGGAGGATGATCAGATACTTACATAATCATAAGGAATAGGCAGCCTAAGGGAAGCGTCTACATCTGTGTTCGGCTCCAGAAGATGAGAGAGACTAGGGTTGGCTGCATTGGGATAGGTTCAGGTAGAGAAGCCACAAAAGGGGACGTTAGCAACCCTGAGAGACCCGCCGGCACTGGTAGAGGGTCCTAATTGTGTAAGATCGGTAGCACTGGCATGCGACCAAACAGCAGAAGGATCTACACGTCTCACTCTCCCCTAAAAGAACATCTATCAAGACCAAAATAGAAAGGAATTTGAAGGAAATACTCAAGAAATATCAACATATCACTGGACCATCGGGACTAAGAGGGGTGCACACTGTCTCCTCCTCCAGGAAGGTTCCATAGTCCCTATCTGGGTCTAGAAAAGAGTCCTCCCATACTCTAGCGGCCAAGGGCTCCATCGCATCTGCTGGGTTGATCTCTAGGCAATGTATGGTGGGTGGAGGAAGACTAGGAGAAGGGCGTGGCTCGATATCTGACCACTAGGGTACTACTCTCTCTCCCAAATACCAGGCGTGACCCCACATTCCCCGAAAAAAGACTTGGTGTTCGGATAAGTGCATAATCAAGGCTAATCTTTCAAGATCTAGAAATAAGAGGTCATGGAATGTCTCCAAGTAACCAGCAAAACCAATAAGAAGTAAGTACAATAGAAGATGAAAGGAATTTCAGTGTCAGACACGGCATACCTTGGTAAGATTATTCAAAAGAGAACGAGCAATGGTCCCCACAGGATGACGTCGAGCCCTGAGCACCTGATTATCTCCCCACTTTGTGGCTATAAGAAAGAAGAATGCCTCAGGGTCCCTCAGTTTGGGAGCTATGGGCCCTAAATGCTCAAAGCACCAAGGTTGTTTCAAGAAATTAAAGTAAGAAAGTGCAATCAATATGAATGAAAGGAAATGGGTACAAGAAGGGAAATTACCTGAATAATGAAGCCTGCCCCCTTGAGGCCCCTGTCTCCATAGAACAGCAAGTCTAGGGACCGCAGGAGATATGCATAGGCAGACCCTCCCCAGTCCCAAGAATCTACTAGACAAAGATCTTGAAGGAAGTATACTAGACGGATATCCACTCCCCCTCGAAGGTCGCTGAAGAGGCACTGACCCACAGAAAACAGTAAGAAGGAACGGGCCACCTGAGATATGTTACCTTGGTTCTTCCCCAGGCAGGCTTTCCACCATTGGGCACTGATCTCCCCTAGGCGAATGTGTGTCTGGTTGGCTTTAATGGTGATACCGGTTAAATCTGCGAACTCCTGGACAATCAGAGCCCTAGGTAGGGTTATGGATCTACCCACAAATGGAATGCTTATCAAAGCATAAAAGCATAAGGGCATGATGGTGATCTCGCCAGCAAGAAGATGGAAAGAATGAGTACTCTGCCACCACCGCTCCATCAGGGCTCCCACCAGTGCCAGGTTAAACTTTTGGGTCTCTGCCAAAGCTAGCGGCCTAGGTATGACGCATCAACTATCTGCTTTACTCTACGAGGAAGCATCTTATGCCACAACTGAACCATGTTTGGATGGACATACGAGGCCAAGATTGGTGGGTCCTTCCCCTCATGCTAATGGAAATAAAAGAATGCAAAAAAAAAACAAAAAAACAAAACAAAAAACAAAAAAACAAAAAGCAAAACAGCATAAAAAGAAAGACAAAGCAAAAATAAAGGTAATCAAAATAATGAATACAATATAAAGACTTACCCAGGAACCCCATATGGAGTTGCAAATGTGATTCTGACTATTGTGAAGGGTTTGCCTAGAGTACCAGTAGGCCAGGCCTGTTGTTTTATGGTTGTCCTTGTTGGCAACTCGGCCACGTGGCGGTGATGACGTGGCCAGTTTGGGTGACGTGGATGAAAATGATGACATGGCAGTGTCTAGTGTCACCAATGAGATAACAGAGCATCTTGGTATGCATGGAGTGGTTTAATACATCATTAATAGGTGGTGCGGGTTTCTAGGTCAAAACTGGTAAAATTGGCCTATTTACGATCGAGGGCATTTTCGGCAGTGAAAATGACATTTTTGGAAGATCGGTTCTTCATGAAAAAGATAGATTGTAATTTACCTAGTCCAGTGCATTTGATTTCGTCACATTCCAATACCATATGAAGAAGTTACGTCATTTGAGACAGTTGAGGGCAATTTCGGCATTGAAGATGAATTTTTTAAAGGAAGTGTTCTACATGTAACAATACGAGAAAAATACCATCTTTCCAAAAATTCTGATTTCATCACATTCCGATTCCGTATGAGAAAGATACGTCATTGGAAAGGTGTAGGGGCATTTTGGTCTTTTTACATGGATGATTCAGATGATTGAGTCTTCTGAAAAGTCGTAGAGCATCCAGTTACGATTCTAACACACTTCATTTCATCTCGATCGGATATCGTATGAAAAAGTTATAAGTGTTTCCGTAAAATCGGTTCGAAAATCCAAACCGAAAATCCATCAGTTGCTCTCGGTGTTGGGTGGATTTTTCAGAATTTATTTTTGAAATTCGAAGGGCTTTTGTGTAATTTAAAGATTTTGAAGGTCTGAGTTGCAAGGGGTCTTTAAGCACTGAAATATATAGAGGAAGGGGCTTGATTGTAATAAAGAGGAGTAAAGGGAAGTGAAATGGATGGTCAAGATCAGTGTTATCAATTCGGCCGAATAATTCGCGAATTATTCGGCCGAACCGAATTTTTTCGAATTTTATCAAAAATTCTGACCGAATCCGAAAATTTAAAATAAAATTTGGTAAAATTCGTGATTTTTTCAAAAGTGAATATAAAACGCGAATAATTCGGACCGAATCCGAATTAAACCGAATTATTCGGTCCACTTAAACAGTATTTAAAATAAAAAAACAAAAAAGCGCAATAAGCTTTTTTGACCGCTTTTTTGACCGAATCCTTAAATTAATCAACCGAATTATTCCGAATAATTCTCCGCCCGAATAATTCTCGAATCCGAATTTGCTAACTATGGTCAAGATTCGACCACGTAGGCTTGATGCCCATCCAAAGGCTGCTGAGATTTTGGTATGATATGGACGAGATAGATGCTTGCACGTAGGATTTGATTGGTTAGGTGCATAATTCTTGATGCACTGGCGCTACACCTTATCAAAGAATGTTAGTGTGTTTCGCGCGTGTATAGAAGATATAAAGAAGATTCCAATCTTAATGATCTTATGAAATCATATTAAAGAGGATTCGGATCCAACGGTCAATAAGCCATTTCTCTTTTGTGAGTGGGAGACAAGCTCCCTTAAAATCCGGAAAAGCAACCAATCATAGATCGACAACACTTCTGACGATGTCAGCGCCTACGTCATTATGACGTCATCAAGATTCAAATCTAACGGTTTGGATCTGTTGTCCGTTGGTTTAATCGGACGGCTTGGATTATAAGATCACTTATATGAGATCTACGGTAAGATTTCGCCCCTGTTGCGCGCGCCGCCGGTGTAGCCTACGCCACCCGTACGAAGATTCCATTTCGGGCTATCTCATTGCTCCAACTTCAAAAGGTCATATCTCCCTCATTTAAGTCGGATTTGGGTGAACCAAGTTGCAGCTTCTTCGTTTTTTCAAGCCCTACACCATGGAAGCAAGAAAAATGGGTTTTGAGTGAAAGAAGGCTACGGTTTTGGTAGGAGAAGCTTCCCCCTCTTTGTTGGTCCTTGAATGAACATACATTCTTGATGATAAATGTTCTTAGGCCATTAAAGGAGGTAAAAGAGGTGGTTGAAGTGTGTTAATGGTACATTAACTCAAAGCCAAGGAAGAAGAGAAGAAAGCAAGGATGTGTTTACTTTGAAGAGCAAGAAGCCAAGGAGAGAGAAGGTGTGAGCACCAAACTTGTCAGTACAAGTTTCCAGTCATCCCAGGCAATCGGTTGTGAGATTCTCTAACCTGTGATTTTACATTACATGTATGTATGTATGTTAGGGTTAGTTGTGGATGAATGTATACATGCTAGGTTAGTTGTGGATGAACTGTAAACATGCTAGCTAGTTGTGGATGCATATGCTAGGCAGAGCTTAGCTGTAGGGCATTGATATAAGCCCAATTTATTTGTATTATTTATTGTGTGCTTAGTGGGTGCTAAGCACCGGGAGTGGGTGCTCCCGTGTAGTGGGTGCTACACATTGTATCGGCACTACAAGTGCCATCTCAGCTTCGGCTTGAGAAAATTGGGTGTGGGTGCTCCCGACTGTGGGTGCAGTCAAAAGTAGTGTATTGAGTAGGTACGAAGCCTTTACAGGCACTACTCCGGGGATGTAGGCAAATTACCGAACCTCGTAAAAACCCTGTGTTGTGGGTGCTTGTTGTTTGCATTTTATATTGAAGTGCGTGGAATGTGGAATGGGTGTGCATACTTGGAAGTGCCTATGAGAGGCTGAGTGTGCATACGACTGTGTGCAAACAGGGACAGGTATATCAGGTTTTTCTTGGCCAGACATCAGACAAGTTTTTTTTTTTTGATCGAAATTGGACTCACTGATTCACCCCCCCTCTCAGTGACTGTCGGGTTACAACAATTGGTATCAGAGCCAATACTCAGTGATAGTTTGATCAACAACTGAGTGATCCAGAGGCAGCGGCAGTGACAGTATGGCAGGTGAAGGTTATTCAGGACATGCACCAAAGTTTGATGGATCTGATTTTATCTTGTGGAAGAGGAGAATGCAGTCGTACCTAGGTTCACTAGGTTATGATGTTTGGGTATCAGTTTTGAATGGATACACAGAGCCTGAAGGAGGTCCGGTTGACAGTGAAGCTAAAAAGGCTTATTGTTACAATCAGAAGGCTGTGAATGCAATATTCTCAGCATTAGATAAAAGTGTAATAGCTAAGGTAATGGATTGTGACTCAGCCAAGGATATCTGGGGAAGACTGAAGAACATTTATGAAGGAGATGAAAAGATAAGGAAAGCAAAGCTTCAGACCTTCAGAGGCCAGTTTGAAAGTCTACTAATGCAAGAAGGAGAAAATATTGACACCTATATGACCAGGGTAAATGAAGTGGTCAACTCCATTAGGGGTCTGGGAGCCAATCTAGAAGATTCAGTTGTTTGTCAAAAAATCCTGAGATCTTTGTTGCCCAAGTATGACTCCAAGGTGTCAGCTATTGAAGAGGCAAAGGACCTAGACACTATCACTCTTGATCAAGTGCATGGCACTTTCACAGCTCTTGAAATGAGATGGAAAAAGGGCAAGTCCACTGACAAACAAGCTGCTTTCAAGGCAATGAAAAACTTGAAAATTAATGAGAAGAAGAAGCAGTCTGTGGAGGATACTGATGAGAGTGAAGATGAGGTTACAGCTCATTTCACCAGAAAGTTGAAAAGGGGAACAGGAAAATATAAAGACAAGTTGCCTTTCAAATGCTTCAACTGTGGAAGGGCTGGACATTTTGCAGCCAAGTGTCCTAACCAAGGAAAAATAGAAAGTGATGAAGATGAAAGTGAAAAGAAAATTCATTTCAAGGGAAAGAAGAAATTCTTCTCAAACAGATACAAGAAAGGCAAGGACAAGAAAAAAAGTTTGGTTTCTAAGAAATGCAGTGACACATCTGATGAAGAGTCTGAAGAATCATCTAACGATGAAGATGATGAGGCTATGTTCATGGTCTCAATAGATATGGAAGAAAACAAAGAAGATTCTTCTAATAAGGAAGATTTTACAGAAGAAGAAGAGGAAGATGAAAAATCACATCTAGAGGCTGAACTTACAGTTGCCCTTAGAGAGCTTAAAAGAGAAAGGAAGAAAGTGAAAAAGGTCACTCAAGACCTTAAGGGGCAAGAACAATTAGTTCTTGAGTTGAGAGATCAAGCCAATAAGTCAAGGAAGACCTTAGATGATCTTGAGTATCAACTCTCACAGAAGACCATTGACTGCAACACTCTTGAGTTAGAGAAAGTGGCTTTGAAAGCACAACTAGAGGAGCAATATGAGATTCTTGCACAATTTGATGGTTATGCAGATGAGCTAGCCTTATTAAAGGCTAAGGTTGAAGAATATGGGAGAACTGAGATTGAAAGAGAAGACATAGAAAATGAAGATGTTGAAGATGACTCTACTCCAAAAGAGCATCCTAGCAGTAAGAAGCTCAATGACATTATCAATGCTCAAAGATCGACTCACATCAAATTTGGACTTGGATTTGTTGGGGAGTCTTCCAAAAATACCAAGGCAAATGGTAAGGGAACAGTACATAATCCTATCAAAGTCAATGATAGGAATGCTCAAAGAGGAAAGGCACATGTTACTACTGCTGGCAATGTCAAGAGAGCAGTACAAAAAGATAAAGTGCAGACTGGTCCAACTAGAAGAGGAAATCCATCTATATTCCATAAGACTAACCATGCTAGACAACCACAGTTGGCAAGGCCAAGCAGGAGAGCAGAGAGCTATGGATACAGTTAAGGTCCTCAACAGAGGCCTAGAGCATTTGACAACTTCAGAGCTCCTTATAGATGGCAGATGGAACCTGTGATGCAGAGGCACACCTTTCAAGGTTATTGTTACAAATGCAACACTTTTGGACACAAGATCTCAGATTGCAAGTTCAACATTGGTCCAAGGAGTTATGTGGACAGAAATCCTTTTGCACCCCTTATAGAGGAAACAGTTGAATGTTACAGATGCAACAACCTTGGACATATTGCAAGGAATTGTAGAACTGTGTTTCCCCCACAAAGACAGGAGAACAGAGGAAAGCAGAGAGTTTTCAGAAACACAGAAGATGATGAGATGGAGAGACAATTCTCAAGACAGAAGAAAGCAAAGAAATCTAAATCTGTCAAGAAAGTTTGGGTTAAGAGAGAGAGAGTAGAAGATGAAGAAGATGCAACAGCATTTGTTATTCATAGAGCTTTTAAGGCTCAAGGAGACTCTAATCCATGGATTCTTGATAGTGGTTGCTCAAGCCACATGACAGGAGATAAGGAAAGGTTTGAACAATTACATGACTTTGAAGGTGGATCCGTAAAGTTTGGCAACAACAATGGTGCCAGAATTACAGGAAAGGGGTCCATAAGTTTGAACCATGGGAAGGTGAAATCCCTTGATGTCTTGTATGTTGAAGGACTCAAACACAATCTTCTCAGCATCAGTAAAATTTGTGACAAAGGGCATGAAGTAACTTTCACTAGTAAAGGGTGTGAGATAAGAAGATCAATCAGTGGAAAGGTTGTAGCTACTGGACAGAGAACTTCAGGGAACTTGTACACCTTGACAGAGTTAGAGAAAGATTCTTGCATGGTTAGCATAGATGAGGAGACATGGTTGTGGCACAGAAGGCTTGGGCATATTGGTTTCAAGAACCTTGCCAAGATTTCTTCAAAGAAGGCAGTGAGAGATGTTCCTGAGTTGAAGAAGCTCTCCAATCCTATATGTGCATCTTGTCAAAAGGGAAAGCAAACCAGAATCTCCTACAAGTCTAAGGAGTATTATTCCAGTTCTCTATTGCAGTTGATTCACACAGACCTATGTGGTCCTATGAGGACACCTAGCACCTCAGGAGAGAGATACATCATGTTGTTTGTTGATGATCATTCAAGAATGGTGTGGGTGATGTTCTTGAAACATAAGTCAGAGGCTTTAGAAATATTTAAGATCTTTAAGAAGCAAGTTGAGAATCAGACAGGGAAGAAGATAAAGTGTCTGAGATCTGACAGAGGAGGTGAGTATAGTTGGGATGATTTTGAAGAATACTGCTATGAGTATGGTATCAGGAAACAAACTTCAGCTCCAAGAACACCCCAACAGAATGGTGTTGCAGAGAGAAAGAATAGAATAGTGCAAGACATGGCTAGAACAATGTTGGTAGAGAATGACATTGGTAAAAAGTTCTGGAAGGAGGCAGTTCTAACTGTAGTGTACATCCATAACAGATGTATGTTGAGACCTCATGAAAGCAAGACTCCATATGAAATCTGGTTTGGAAGAAGGGCTACAGCAAGACACTTCAAGGTCTTTGGTAGCAAGTGTTATATCAAGAACACAACCCAAGATTT
The DNA here is from genome assembly GCF_013358625.1 of Macadamia integrifolia. Classification (NCBI taxonomy): domain Eukaryota; kingdom Viridiplantae; phylum Streptophyta; class Magnoliopsida; order Proteales; family Proteaceae; genus Macadamia; species Macadamia integrifolia. The sequence goes on along the minus strand of NW_024868517.1, from coordinate 700 downwards.
GGGTAAGTTTGATGATAGGGCTGATGAGGGTATATTTTTAGGTTATTCTACTTCAAGTAAGGCCTATAGATGCTACAATAACAGACTTGGAAAAATTGTAGAGAGTGTTGATGTCACAGTTGATGAAAAAAGGGATATTCCTTCAGGCTCAGAAAATGAACTTCTAGAATTTGAAGATCTTGATGATGAGAATGACCTGGTTGATAGTAGACCCAAAAGTAAAAATGAGATTGATGTTGAACAAGCTGAGGTAGATTCAGATGAGCAGAGGAGACACAACAGAGTTGATCAACAGGAAACAGATGAGTTAATCATTGGTGACCCCACTGTAGGTGTTCAGACTAGAAGAATGAAGACCAACACATACTCTCTTCTTTCGAAGATTGAACCAAAAACTGTTGATGAGGCAAGCAATGATGAGAGTTGGATGAAGGTCATGAATGAAGAACTTGATCAGATAGAGAGGAATCACACTTGGGATCTAGTCCCTAGGCCAGTTGACAAGAATGTGATTGGTACTAAATGGGTTTTTAGAAATAAACTCAATGAAGATGGTCAAGTGGTGAGGAACAAAGCAAGACTTGTATGCAAAGGGTATGCTCAAGTGGAAGGCATTGATTTTGAGGAAACTTTTGCTCCAGTGGCAAGACTTGAGGCTATCAGAATGTTCTTGGCTTTGTCAGTGTACAAGGGGCTCAAG
>NW_024868516.1:59490-94082 GCF_013358625.1 Macadamia integrifolia | reverse complement strand
TTTCTGGAGTCTTGCACTCAATAGCTGTGCAAGAGATCTATTCACCAACAAGGTTGCTGTGTTAACTGCTTCTGCCCAGAACTCCTTGCCCAATCCTGCATATGATAACATACACCTCACCTTTTCTAACAAGGTTCTATTCATACGCTCTGCCACTCCATTCTGCTGGGGTGTTTTAACGACTGTATGGTGTCTTGCAATACTTTCATTTTTGCAGAACTCATTAAAGTCACTTTCACAAAACTCTAGGCCATTATCGGTTCTCAACCTTTTAATTTGTTTCCCGGTCTGCTTCTCAAGCAAATTCTTCCACTGTTTGAAAGTGACAAATACTTCATTTTTGTGCTTCAAGAAATAGACCCAAATCTTCCTAGAGAAATCATCAATGAAAGTAAGCAAGTATCTTGCACCAACCCCTTTTGAAGCAACCCTGGAGGGCCCCCATAGGTCTGAATGAATGTAGTCCAAAGTTCCCTTGGTTCTGTGAATAGTAGTACTGAAACTAACTCTTTTCTGCTTCCCAAACACACAATGCTCACAGAACTCCATTGCTCCTGTACTCTGACCACACAACAAGCCCCTTTTACTTAATGATGCCATCCCTCTTTCACTCATATGGCCTAACCTCATATGCCATAAATTTGTGACATCTGATTCAGACATAGATGATGAAGCTGCTGCAACAGACCTAGTGACTGTAGTACCCTGCAACACATACAAACTGCCAACCTTGATTCTTTTCATCAATAGGAGAACACCCTTGCTAATCTTCATGACTCCACCTTCAGCTGTATACTTGCACCCATTTGAATCAATAGTGCCTAAACTGATGAGATTCTTCTTCAAATCAGGGACATGCCTGACATTAGACAAGGTTTTGACAATGCCATCATATGTCTTGATATTGATCATTCCTATTCCAATAGTCTTACAAGAAGCATTATTTCCCATCAACACAACTCCACCTCGAATTGATTTGTATGTGGAGAACCACTCACAATTGGGACACATATGGTAGGAACAACCAGAGTCAAGAATCCATTCATCCTGTGATCTAACTTTATCATCAGTCACCAAAAGCATATCAGACTCACTCTCATCTTCAGCAATACTAGCTTCTGCAGAATCATCTCTTTTCTGTTGATTTTGAGCACCACCACCTGCCTTCTGCTTATTTAAAAGCTTTTAGCATTCAGATTTAAAATGCCCCTTTTTCTTACAGTAATTGCAGGTTAAATTCTTGTGCTTAGATTTTGATCTAGCCTTCTTTTTGTCACCATCTGAACCCCTTTCATTCGTTCTCCCACTAACTACCAAATCAACACCATCAGATTTATTGGTAGATGTCAACTCATCATCAATCTTCTGTTTGCTTTGCAGATTCGTTTTGACATCCTCAATAGAGATTGTCTCTCTACCATAAATCATGGTATCCCTAAAATGCTTATAAGATGGAGGAAGAGAACATAACAATAATATGGACAAATCTTCATCGTCTATTTTAACATCTATCCTTTTCAAATCAGTAACAATAGAATTGAACTCAGATATATGGGATTTAATAGAAGTACCTTCACCCATATGAAGGGTATACAGTTGTTGCTTCAATCTTAACCTATTAGTGAGGGATTTGGTGAGGTAGAGGTTCTCTAACTTCACCCATAACTCTGCAGCCGTTTTCTCTGAGAGAACTTCCTGTAGAACATTATTCGAAAGACACGACTGAATAGCTGAAAGGGCTTTATCATCTAAATCATTCCAATCATCATCGGACATAGTTGCAGGTTTCTTCGCCTTCCCAAATAGGGTTTTCTTCAAACCCTGCTGCGTGAGAATAGCCATCATTCGAACCTGTCATAAACTAAAACTGATGTTGCCGTCGAACCTATCAACATCATATTTCTTGAAGCCATGGATCGAAGTAACCCAGAGCTCTGATACCAGTTTGTAAGATCAAACACCAAGAAACACGAATAATAAAGAGACAATATATCCGTACGACATAGAGATTTAACGAGGTTCACACACCAGGGTGGTGTGCTACGTCCTCGGGTGAAGAAGAAGATGATTCACTATGCAAAAGAGAAATTACACCCTAGCAGCGGCGAGGAAAAACTCGTCCTGAAACCCTAGCTGCGTGAAAACCCTGGAATACAATGACTTTCTCAACAAGCAACAGTACATTATATATACTCCAAAATCGTGGGTCGACCCATCGGGTCGCGGTCGATCCGATCGAACCATACCGAGGGGGCTATGCCCCCGCACCCCCATACGAGATCAATGATGGGCTCCGGTCTTGGGCCTATCGGCCCAACCCCTCTGCTTTCATTACAGATCTCAGAAAAATTCCCATTCGGGTCGCCACCAAAATATGTCGGATCGGGTCAATCTTCAAAATGGGTTAAGAATTCGAGACAAACTTAACAGAATCTGATAAAAACCCGAGACCAGAACAATGGTAATTCAATAAGAATTCAAAAACCTTTTAAAAAAAAGATGTTCTTAATAATTACCTTATGTATATACATGTAAAATCAAAACCAAACATAAGCCAATGTAACTTGATTACAAATTGAAAATATTTCGTCAATCCATTTGGGTCTTGATTTTTTTTGGTCCCTTTTATTTTATTTTTAATAATATGTATAGATTAATCACCTCCATTCGAAAGTAAAGGGAAAAGAAGAACAAACAAGACTAAGGGCCCGTTTGATAACGCTTCTGCTGTTTCTGTTTCAAGAAACGGCAGAAACAGAAATTACTGTTTCTGGAAACAGAAATTACTGTTTCTGGAAACAGAAACAGGTAAGAAGGGTGTTTGATAATTCTTGTTTCTGGAAACAGAAACGGGTAAGAAGGTGTTTGATAAATTTTATTTCTGGGAACATTTTGGACAGAATATGATGTTTATAAGAAACCTTAATGGGCATAAATCCACTATTGTTAGGGCCCGTTTGGTATCGTTTCTGTTCCAGAAACACCGTTTCGTGTCAAAAACGAAAATTTCAGTTTCTGTGTCAAAACGTAGTTTTTAAACGAAAAATGGTGTTTCAAAATTTCAGATTTTAATCGAGATTTTTTTTTTTTTTTTTTTGTAAAATGGAACGGAACTGGGAATGGAGTTCCGTCTAATCTCGTTTTTTCAGTTTTTTTTTTCCACTTTTTGTTTTAGAAAAACAGAAACGGACCAAACAAAAGATTTAGTTTTTCGTTCCAATAGAACGAAAAAAACTCCAGAAACGTTTTTTTAGAACGATACCAAACGGAGCCTTACTTTCTTCAGAAACTCATGACCCTTCATTTTAATCATACCTACAACTACCAAGTACACCTTATCTCGAACTTACATCATAATGTTACGAAACATTATATGTCACTCCCCTCATAATAGTAGATTAAAATGCAAATATTTCCATGTTTATGCCATATGTCTTACAAGTTTCCAATAGTTGGTCATTACCCTCTAACTACCACATTTATTTATGTCTATGTTATTAATGGCCTCTAGGATATCGGTATATATCCTTCGCTTTTCCTCAGACACATCCATTTCGTTTTTTAGTACTCTAGACTTCTCCTTTTCACCTTTGATTGCTCTTTCCAAATAACCTTTCACAAAATCAGAGGAAGGTGCTGATGGAGAAGGCTGAGCTCCAACCATTGAATTGCTTGTTCCACAATCGGAAGACTGTGCACTTGTCAAATTGATGTCTCCATAAATCCATCGAAAAAATTTGCAACCTCGATCAAGGGGCTGCAAGTACTCATCAATTTAGTTTTGAAATATATTCAGATAATATAGGTCGAATAATATGCTGATTAAAAAATAAAATAAAATAATTATACCCCATTGGATTTAGGACAACACCAGAAACGACGACCTAAGTTCGTTGCTGTCTTCGCGACGCGTACCTTGCACTGTCCCTCGCCACAATCACATAAGCGAAATTCATCTACCCTCATAAAATATTCATTAAGCCTTGGGCATTTGAAGAACGTTTTTCCTCTATTAGGTCCATTTTTTGTTGTGTACTTATCGCACAACTGATTACAGTAGTCACACCTTGCCATTGCGGGGTCAGTGGAAGACATTTGTACAGCAGAAATATTACAAGTCATCACAATGTAAACATTATGAAGCGAACAGAAGTATTTTTACTAACACCCCATACACACGGTATTTAGGAAAAATTGTGACCTAATTTCTGCGTCTACCTTTTAATACATAAAAAATTCATTTACCAAAAGTTCAGGATCGATTTAACAAAATTGTAGACATTCTCCTTGAAATTGCCAGTTGGTTGGCTATATTAAGACGCACTATAGACATTTGTCTTGCAGATAGTCGCTGGGAGACATCAGATGCGGAAGCATGGTACGCAGGAGTATCAGGATTCATTGGGTCATCAATTTGTTGTTCACTTCCAAGCTCATTGAACAACTGATCTTGAATAGCTTGTTCCTTAATGTAATTGTGGAGCCCACAACAGGCGACCACGATTCTTGACTGATCTTCAATATCGTACGCCTTCATACTTTTTAATATGTGGAATCTATTTTTCAATACACCGAATGTTCTCTCAATAACATTCCGCAGTGACGAATGTCTATGATTGAACAATTCCTTAGCTGTCCTCGGTCCAGGCCTACCTTCACCATAATCTTGCAAGTGATACCGTTGTCCTCGGAATGGCACCAAGTACCCCAGTTGACTGGCGTAGCCCGAGTCAACAATATAATATTTGCCTTCAAATATTATGAAAACATTTATGGGATTAGATCTATATTCCCTGTCTACTATATGTGGAAAGACAACAGAAAAATTCATAATACATTTTTACCTGATGGGGGATGAGGAAACCCTAAGTTATCATTGGTTCTTGCTGCTTCCAATACCCTTGCATCATGTGCACTACCCTCCCAACCCGCATACACAAATGTGAATCGCATGTCGAATGAACATGCACACATAACATTTTGTGTGATCATACCCTTTCGATTACGATAACGTGTCTCTTCCGACCTACGTACGATGGCACTTATATGGGTGCCATCAATAGCACCAATGCAATCCTATTTTCCATTGAACATAAGTTAATCCATATAATTGTGTAAATTGCATTGATATTTCATTCGAAACATCGAAATAAATAATCACCATCAGAAGTCTCAGTTACCTTGAAATATGGATAGTACTTTGGATTGTTGGTTATCTCTGGAGGTACCACATAAAAATTTGGTGGCCTGATCGTCTCTAGTGACAAATTTAGCATTGCTTGCAGCACCGTGTGGAAGACAACACTAATCGTCTGTCCTGAACGATTGAATCGACATTGCATTTGTCTATTACTCAAACCTTGACCTACTATCATGAGGAACATCGCTAGCTGCTCATCTACTCGAATGAAACGACTATCCGCTAGCCAGCCTCTATGTACCATTCGGTCTCGCAGGTTGAGAAATACATGTCTCTCGAGTCTAAACTCTTGGTAACACACGTCAGCATGACCTGCAAGAACCTCAGCTACCCTAACAGGTCCTATGTAACTACTATCATTCAGAGGTTCTCTCATCCTATACATACTGAGAATGTTTTGGAACTGGTGAACTATAACCATGTCATCATCGTCTGACGATGACCCGGTGATGTCGGTTGGAAATTGATTTGACATCCCTGTATGAATGGACACATTCAATATATAAAGGAATAGAGTCCATAAATGTACCATCTAATAGCATTCTAATCTAATAACAAGTCATCAGTAGTGAAATTATCCCAAAGCTGATCAATAAACACACAATAATATAAAAGGCATAATATTTCACAATCATAAACAGTCATCTCTACTACTAGAAATTTGAAACACATGCAATCAAAATAAAACAAAGCATCCATAAGTCAAACATCAACATCAACCATAGTACGATAAAAGACATCAGTGTGTCAGTCAATATCAAGTCATATAAAATCCAAACAAAACATTTCAAAGTTCATTCGTGCTTTCAAAAACTGTTACTTTCACTCCTTCAGGCCATGTATCATCCATAATCTCCTGTCAGGTCTCACTTCAACAAAAGACATGCGCCACCCAGGGTCACTGTGTATCTTACGCTGCGCTAACACATACAAATCAGTCGGGATATCCTCCAAACTGTCCAGTAGCTTCTGACAGCTGATCATGCTATATGGTCCATCAACAATAGGGTCAGGTGGTCGGGTAACTGCTGAGGTGGCAGAGGTTGATCCCTTTTCCATCCTCCATCGGACGAAGGTTCTAAAGTCCTCAGCGGAGTTCGTCAATGTCCGTGTGTGGCTCTTCCTCCTACGATCCGTAGGAGTCCTATCAAGTCGCCGCTTCGGAGGAGCTGACCCCTTGGGTGTCCCAGTACAAGCATCACTGTCATAATTATCAGTGTCATGTAAATCATCATCAATTTCAAGGTTAGTTGACGTTAGAGTGACAACTGTTGCCTGTGACAGACCTCTATCCCCACGGGCACTAGAGTCGGAGAAGATCTCTAACAACTCTGGCCACATGGGGAGACCATTTCTTCTATACTTTGCCCAATCCTTGTTTCCCTGTTATTCAAAATATTTTCAATTAATCATCACATTTTTTTCAAAAATTGACAAAAAATTACCCTCTATAAACCAAAAATCATATTCATACTTGAATAGAAGATTCCCATACTGAATCATCAGCTGTGGCAGTCCGAGCATTCGCATCCCATCCAAAACCAGTTGTTTCTAACAAAGCCCTGAAGCTGTTGTACTCCTTGCGTAACTTATTCATCTTGTTACGTAGTTGTACTTTCGCAAAGGGCCTTTTGAATTCGGCTTCAAGCCCTTTTGTAATGTTGTCCCAACCAACCTTTGTGAATGTTGAGTTTGTCTTCAATCCGTTTCGGACATTATCAACCATGAGATTGATGAATGATCTTAGCTCTGCTTCATTCCAGATTATAGTAGTACTTTTGGGGGTTGGGGATATTGGGGATCTCATATCTCTGAACAATCATTAGAGGGAAGGTAACCTTAAAGAAACACAATGGAAAACAATGCAATCTGGAGAACAATCCAGATTACAAGTGATTCATGCAAACAACCAGATAAGAAAATAAATATCAAGCAGCCTAATGATCTCAAAACCATCCAATCTTGAACCCTTTTATAGAAACACAATGGAAAACAATGCAAAATCCATTGCAGCCACAAACATTAATGGGTTAACCTTAAAGGTTTCAAAAGTCTAATTTTCAAAAGTATAATAAAAGTTCCAATTCTTGTCATCTCATGAGCTATGGATAGAAAAAAAGAGAGGAAAGGGGGTGGGGGAAAGGATCCTTTCACTATGAAAACAACCACATTGAGAGAGAGAGAGAGAATTGGAAGTAAAGTCTAAAAGGTCACCAGCAAGACAAGAAAGGTAGAAGTGACCAATTATATTTCCTCATCTCCCATTATAGGGAGCAGGGATTCAAATTTTCTTCTAATAAAGAAGAAAAAAAATGCTAGTTGAAGTTTCTTTACTAATTAAGATAATTTTTATTTATTGGAAACTGATCTATAAAGGACCGATAACTGACCAATAGACCCAAACCCAATAAAAGATTGAAAACTGAAAGACCTACCCCTCTTGAAGGGTGGAAATCTCAGGCCCGTTGCTGATGCAGGGGCATGTTGCCTTTTAGGGAAACCCTCTCTCTTTCTTAATATAGTCTTTTGTGTTGACAATCTTGATTATGTTTTCACAGAGGAGTCACCAATGTCCAAAGTGCCATGACATTGAAATAAATTAAGATCACAACAGTTCTTGAGTAACTCTGCTTATTCATACTTTGGCTAAACTGTCAATCCTACATTCTACTGCAACGCAATAATCCTATATAGCGATACTTTTATAACCCCACATTAGGTTGACAAGAAGATCCATCCAACATTTGTTTCCCATGTTAATCAACCATGCCGATTTTGAAAGCAGGGAGACACTGGTCTAGGAGATGCAGTTTGGGTTCAGATTGCAGTTGGAAATGGTTTCAACTTCACTCTCTATTCCACTTCTCTGAAATCTGTTATGGGTTTCAGTCAACAGCAGCTCACCATACTTGGAGCTGGTAAAGGAACCTGTTCGCTCAGATGATGAAGGGCTCCTCAAATTCCCTATGCCCCAATTGATCAAAGGTATTATCAAACTATTCATGAACCCCAAAATCGGGGTCAGTGTTCGACTGTGAAATCCATATAGGAACCCATAGATGAAATTCCATAGGAATCTAAATCGATAATTAGGAAAAAAGGGGAAAAAAACCCTAAATCGAACAAAAGCAGTGGCAGTCTATAAAAATCAAAAATGGGAAAAATTCACTTACCGAGCTCGCCTGCTATCTCTAACTCTCGGATTCTTAGCCGAACTTCGAACAGAATCAGAGGAACTGAGTACGCTTCAGATTTGAGGGGAAAAGAGATGGCTTTTATCTTTGGAGGTGAGAGTATCTTCAGAAACCAGAGACGAATCTCTGCACGAATCGTACGAATCTCCTCACCGTATGGGTTCACGAGATGAGCAGTTGATGGAAAACTAGGGTTCACGAGATGAAGTTGGGAGAAGGAATCGTACGGGTCCAGAGACAGGGGAGGTTCAATAGATGCCGTAGCTTGCGTTTTTCGAAGGGAATCTTGACTTCTTATCCTTTCACTGTGAAGAGGGTGACCGCAGGAGGGGCAGAGAAGTCCGGTGATGTCGGTTACGCAGGAGGAGCAGAGCCTGAACTCGCAGGGCTGCAGGTCGTCTTCTATTCTTGTACAGTGAGGCTAAACTCGCGATCGCCGAATGCTTGGAGCTCCCCGTCGTCGGTTACGCCGGAGGAGATCGTTGCTTCCTCGTCGTCGATTACGCAGGAGGAGATCGCTGCTTCCTCGTCGTCGGTTACGCAGGGGGAGAAGAGATCTCGGTAAACTGGGGAACCGTCGTCTTCAACGGTTGTACAGGTCTCTTCTCTGTCGATCTTCGAATGAAGGTCCCAATATGCACTTTGGATTTTTAAAAGGGTCGGGGTATCGAACTTTTTTGTTTCGAGAAACAAGCAAAACAAGTAAAACTTGTTTCGTCATTCATGTTTCTTGAAGCATAAATTGTTATAAATTTCAATTTATGCTTCAAGAAACAAGTAGAACACAACACGTTTACCAAACGGTATTTATGCTGTTTCTGTGTTTCTGAGAACAGAAAATCACAGAAACAAGTTTCTGGTTACGTTATCAAACGGGCCCTAAGTAATGCACTACACCTTCATTTGTCTTAAAATAAGTGGGACTCCAAGGTATCGTATGGGCAGCCTTGTGTTCCCAAACCTACTTAGACCCAAAATCTTCTCCTTGACTGTTAGTGCACGATCCTGTCTTCACACGAACTTGCACAACACAAATTGGAAACTGGTCTGGAGGGAGCTTCAGAAGAAGGCTCCGATGCCTAAGTCAGATCTTAACTCAGAGTGGAAACCTTAGCAAAGTACCCCATACGATTAGATTCTTACCTTTTTAATCTATTGAGGGTCCTTTATATTGTAGTTCAAAGGTTCTTCTGATTGGCTGGAATGTCTTCTTCATGGTTGACGTAGATCTTTCACTTATTGGTGGATCTATCCCCACTTGTTGTGAAGCTAGCCAATCTCATAACGATTAACTTGACCATGGTTTGACTTAACTATAGCTTAGCTAAATGGCTGTCTAACCCCTGCCTGGTTCGGTTAGGAGGTGCGGTTAAGATCAAAGGTAGTTTCATTGACGTGACCATACTGATACCCACATGGACCTTTCCATCACGTGGGACGAGGTGCATGCGTGCTGAGCACCGCAGGTGCTAGGTCTTATCGAGGTCAAGCCTCACGCCACCGATCATTATGGTCGAATCCCATCGTGGTGACCATTGAGTTCGATCCAGTATCTGTTGACCAACCATAGGCTAATATTACCATGGTATATCACTGACCTCTTGGGATGTATGTCCCAAGATAATAGAAGACTTAGGTCTATTCACATGAAGCCCTGAACAGGAGCTGAAAAAATATGGATATATAGTAGCGTTTCTAGGCATGCTAAAACAAAGGATCTATTTCCCTTCACAAAAGCCATTAGATAGTTAGCAGAGATAAAGTGAGACAAACTCCATACCTTGCACCGAGGTGTTAGGAGCTGAATCTTGTTACCTTGAACCAAGTTACACATCATCGCCGAGAGGGTTTCCATAGAAATTGTAAAGTTTGGCTTAGAGATCTTTTCAAGTCTTGCACCACCACCTCCTACTGACCATGAGCCAGCAATCTTTTAAAGTATCTGACTGCCTCTCCTTAGTTGTCTTTGGGTCCTTAGTAATTACTCCATCTTTAGTATTGAATTGAATTTAACATTCCAGTGTATGACTCAATGATTTGTGAAAAAAATTGTTGTTTCAATTTTCAAACTGAAACCACTTGACTCTGGATTTCTGCTTCAAGAATGACTCATCCGCCTTTATGATTGCTGGGAGAGAGATTTTGGCTTTTCTTAACTTAAACAACTAGGTGCTCACTGATTGGGTCCAGAGCTAATATACTTTGAATCTAAAATTCTAAGCCATTTTGGCATTTTCTAAAAACGTCTCCAAAAACATTCTAATTCTAGTTTAATTTTAATAATATTTTTCAACTTTGCAGCAAAACAAGCTAAAGGTTTCATAACAGTTCAAGTTATGAGAACAACAATTCTATAGTTTGGTTGAATACTATCAGTCAATTTTGCATGTGACGTGCGGATAACACTCATACATACATTTTTTTGGACTCATCTTGTTAACAAAAAATGGGAATAAATGGTTTCTTTCTTGGACGTGTCTCACTTTCGGAGACCTTTTATCTAACCGAGGAAAAAAAAAACCATGTTACAGGCCAAAATCTGGTCAAACCTAAGCTTTCAGAACAGGTAAGACCAAAGGAATGTCAATTCTCAGCCCGAATGGACAAATAGCTTGCCCAAGAAGAAATGGTCAAGTTGGCAAGTAAAGTTTTGAAAAATCATTAAAGAAATTTATAGAAAATGGATCTAATATTATCGGTGAAAAATTAAGGGAAATGCTAGTATTGAACCACGGTTGAGTTCTCCTGTCAAGGTATTGTTAGCCTAGGTTTTTTTTTTTTTTTTTTTTGGTATTGTAGAATTTTACTGAGATGAAGCGTGTGTACAGCCTAAAACCTGTGTCTCATAGAGCCCAGATAGGCAGGGAATGAAGTGTGGCCAAGCTATCCTACACACAACGGATAGGGCCTTCCGTGTAAGGGCATCAACAATAGTGTTTATAGCCCTTGAAATGTAACTAAAGGAAATAGACTCAAATGAAGAGCTAAGGTATAAAATATCATCCAGAATGTTTCAACCTGAAGCTTGTCATATCCCGAACCAACGCTTCCCCTTGCGCAACCGTATTGAAGGGTTGCGGGACCGAGAGAGCCTCTACATTTCTTCCATTTGAATCCCTGAATATGATTCCCAATCCTCCATTGATTGTTTCCTTCGGCATAGCAGCATCACAGTTCACCTTAATGTATCCTCTAGGTGAAGCTTTCCAATCTGTAACAGTAGTAGAAGTAGCAGCACTTCTTGGGAACTGATTTGGTTTTGGAGAGCGACAGGCGGAGAACTCCCAATATGCCTTTTCAGCCACTTTAATAACCTCCTGTGGTGTCCAAGTAGATCCTGAGATAGCACGGTTGCTCCTAGCCCTCCATAATTGTTAGCCTAGGTATAATAGGAAACTAAGGATTGAGTCTCCTAATGATAGGAAAACTCAACTGTGGTTCAATAGCCAATATATCATGGGACCGTCTATGATTGATTTTGATTTTGAAATTTGGCACATGATTAATTTAGATCTTAACCCTATAAACATTCATAGGTTGGAATAGCTACATAATCTTTCAAGTGGCATTGTTAATTTGATTTGATTCTAAAAGCCGTCATAAGTTTACATCACAATGGGCATGTAAGAAATTACGAACTCTCTTTTCTTTTTATATACAAGGTTCACGCATGAGTTACGAGAGAATTAATTTCCACATTTTTATTTTATGCCGACAAAAAAATTTGAAATTTTGACTACATGTATGAGAATTTTTTTAATAAGTCATATGTCAAATTTGATAGTATATCTCAATTGTATGATTTACCATGCTTAGGTTTTTCTCTTGTATTTTTTTACTCCCCCTGTTATTCAATTGGTTTCAAACAAAAATTATAATTTTAAACCTACAAAAAGTTTTGTGCACGTCTCCATGTGCATGGTGCACAGCCATACATAATCGTTAGATTTGAGAGATAATAGTATACGTGCATCTCCTCACCTCTATCTTTATAATTTTAAATTTACAAAAAGTTTTGTGCACGTCTCCATGTGCATGGTGCACACTTATACACAATCGTTAGATTAAGAAATGAGAGTCTACATTGCACCTCCTCACCCCTATCTGCCATGCCCTGGGAATGGATGTTAATTAACCGACCTATCATATTGAAATTCTAACCAACATGTATGATACAATTTTTATTCAATCCAGTCAACCGGTAGCCAAGGTCCTTAATATTTTTGAGTTAAAACGATAAGTTCAATTAGTCTAGCATGGGTTGGCTGGCTATCAAAAGAATATTTGTATTTGAATTTTTTATATAACTAATTCTAATTTGGTTAGTTGCTGTATAAAACGAAAGATTTCTGGGCTATATTATATTCTCTGGTAGCTCTTTATATAAATAGCAGTTGCTTTTTTTTTTGGTGAAAAATAGTAGTTGCTTTCATGACCATATTAATTGGTGCCTTTTTAATATAAACAATAGTAACATGTGTTGGATTCCAATGTAACTTCCATGTTAGTTCTCGTAGCCTTTAGTGTATTCTTTCGATACATGCTAAAAAAAAAAATAAAAAAAAAAATCTTATAAAACTTTTGTAAGATGCATACACCATATTAAAATAAAAAATAAAAAAAATAAAAAAACAACAATTGAAGAATACAAATCATAATAGGTCTACACATTACAATATTAGAAAATATCACATTTGAAATCTATTAACATGGGGAGGATAAATTAGGGGCATCCAAGTTGGTGTTTGTTAGCGGTGGGGAACGCCTAAGAAAAAATTTGTAACCCCACCACCATGGAACGTAAAATACATGTTTGATCAAATATATATATATATATATATTTATATAAAATTAGGGGTGTCAACTAGTTAGGTAGGGTTGGTCTTGATTGGATCTTGTCGAACTTGGCCGCTTGGAACTTGTACTATGAATATCCGTTTAAATAATGGACCTAGCTTTGGAGGATGGTACGATTTATAATCGAACCGATCAATGTCGAGTTTTAATCAGACTAACCTAATCGGACCTTAACCAAGCTACAGATCTCTTTGAGTCTAAATGTATCTACCCTAAAATTCAAATAAAGAAGAGGAGGAAGAAGAAGGTTTAGTTCTTGTTGTAATGCTTCCTCAATTCCTCTTTAGTCTCGCCTTTTAATATTGCTTTTCTCATGTGGGACCAGAAAGGGAGTGGGTTTGATGGGTTTTCTAAAGTGGTCAAAGCTCATACTAAATTGGTTTGATTTGTCAAAATCGATCCCCACAGTATGGATCAAACCAATCAAACCCTCATGAGTTTTGGTATTGTGTTGGCGTTTTATGGAACTGTTAGAAATCAAAATCTAACTGAGCCAACTAAATGCATCGATTAAAACCAAAACCAAATCAGACCATTGGAATGCATCAACTGAAACCAAAAATTGGACCAAATCCGATAAAAACCTAAGACCGGACCGATAGTAACCCCATAAGAAATCAAAACCCCCACCACCCCCCCCCCCCCCCCCCCCCCAAAAAAAAAGAGGATTTTCTCAATAATTACCTCATGTATACATGTAAAATCAAAATCGAATTGAACCGAATAATAGTTCAATTAAAAATTGATAAACAAAAAACCAATAATAAAGTGGATAAAAACAAAAAATTTCCTTAATAATTTGGTTTCGGGTTGACACTCTTAAGTTTTTATTAAGGCATTGTAAAAGCGTAATGTAGAAAGAATTTTTGCAAATTTTTGATCGATGAAAGACAAGATTTTCTTTATTTCAGAAAATATTTCCTCCTTAATCAATTTGGGTCTTGATTTTATTTGATCCTCATGTTTTGTTTTTTAAGATAAATCACCTTTATTCGAAAAAAGGGAAGAACAGACAAGACTATCTATGAACCTTCAACTGTCTTGAAATAAGTGGGACTCCAAGATATCGTATGGGCAGCCTCGTGTCCTCAAACCTACTTAGACCCAGAATCTGACTTAAGCAATTCAGCTGAAGCCTTGAACAAGAGGTGAATATCGAAAGTGTTTCCAAACATGGTGAAACGAAGGGGATGTATGCCTTCACAAAAACCATTAGATAGTCAGCTAAGATAAAGTGAGAAAATTCCATTACCTTTCACCATGGTAGGAGTTGAATCTTGTTATCTTGAACTAAGGGCCCGTTTGATAACGTTTCAAGAAACGCGTTTCTGCCGTTTCTGTTTCCAGAAACAGCAGAAACGGAGTAAAAAGCGTTTGATAAAACTGTTTCATTTCACTTATTTTCAGAAATAGAAATAGAAATTTTTACTTATTTATGGTTCAAGAAACGACCCAGGCGAAACAAGTTCAACTTGTTTCACCGTTTCTGAAAACGACTTGTGGCCATTTTTTCATTAGTTACTATCGACTTCTAAAAACATGACTTATCAAACACCTTCAATTCCGTTTCTGTTTCTAGAAACGGAAATTTATATTCTGCCGTTTCTTGAAACAGAAACGGCAGAAACGTTATCAAACGAGCGCTAAGTTTCACATCATTGTTTGAGAGGGTTTCCATAGATCTTGTGAACAAGTAAAGGAACATTGAGTGATTGCCTCAATCTGGACTATGGCAATGAGGCTTCCGAGTGAGAGATGAAGAATGAGAACGAAGAGGGTGTGATAAGGTGTTGAGAAGGTGATAAGGACGGGGATGGGAGTCCGTTGGAGGCAGAAGAGGCAGCCACCTCCCTTGCCATAGAAGAATCGGCCCCCAAAAAAAATCTTTTGCGAAGATTGTGGGGAGTGAGACTTGGTCAAACACTGATGTACTACTAGAGCCAATACATGCATGTAGTATCACTTGGATCATTATCCCATAATAACTGTTGGGTAATTGTATTACAATTTCTTACAAAATAAAACAAATTGCAATGCAAAGCTTTTGCAGTAGAAACTACTATGATGTTATAGTATTGATCCTTGGCTGGAATGAGACGGGGATAAACTTCAAATAGATGTTGAATCGCCACCACAACAACTGAAGAAGCTTCGATCAGAATTGAGGTTGAGTCACACTTGTAGTGCTACCTTTAAGGTAATTGATGCCCTCTACTGCCAAGAGTTGTTTTGCATCTCTACCTCCAAGATAAAACAACCTTCCACTGGAAGATGAGGCAACTCTTCTAGTCCCTTCTAGGAGCAAAAAGCTACAGCACAGCAGCCCCCTCTAACATTACACAAGACTTAGAGAAAATAAAAGGAAGAGAAAAACTTGTATGATTGCAAAGAGTAGAAATAGTTAGAGTGTCAATGTGTGAATGTGTGTCTCTGCAAGGTATTTGGTTGGGTTTATATAGACCCAAAACCAACCCTTGCTCCCTCTTGGATTCCCCAAGAGTAACCTCCAACTAATGGCAAGTTAATTGGAAAATAATGTCATATGAACATGAATTGAGAATTAATTCAATAAATTGAATTAATTCCAATCAATTCCTTAGCCCACCTCTCCACTCATGGTAATGGACATGAATGAAATTTAGAGCTCTCATATGGTGTTATTGACAATTTTTTAGCCCACCTCCCCACTCATTGAAGTGACCATGAATGGACTTTAGGACACCCACATAATGATATTGACCATTTACCTCCATTTGGCAATAACCTATGGCATGAATTAAGAATTAATTTCATAAATAAAATTAATCTCAAACAATTCTCTTTGCCCACCTCTCTACTAATAGTAATGGCCATGAATGGAATTCAGGGCATTCATAGGGTGTTATTGATCATTTTTCACTACCTTGACCCTAAGGGTCCCACACCATTACAAGTCATAAAACACATAAAAGAAAAACTTCATTTTGAAACTTAATTATAATAAAATAAATATAAATTCTAACAATCCCCCACAAGTTTCAAATGACACGAAGGACACAACTGTTGTGACTGTATTAGACACTATAGATGTATCGTTATCGGTGTCTTTCGGACTTGAATCTACACTAGGTCTAATGAGTTGTGCTATAGAGTACGGGTAGCGTCAGACTTCTTGACCCTTTTCTCATTAGTGTAGCTGACCGATCCATCAACCACATCCCATAAGTCGACTTTTTGAGTTACCCATCATATAATCACTTTGGACTTTTGAATCGGCCATGTTCTTTATCTTGGACTCATGAATGTTTAGAGAACTTGCCTATGAGTTTTCATTGACGGTGGCCACACCCCCTACATCCACTTAGGTTAGTCCCCGATGTGTATCACAATTAACACACCCCCACATTTCTTAGGATTAGACTAATTAAGAGTTTTACCGCTTAACCTTTCTCCTTGTGGTGGTACTACTATCACCATCTACATTTTGAAATGAACACTTAAATAAGCAGTAGTACTGAACTGGTCACCGATGACTTCGTTTGTACCCCTTAAACCTGATTCAGGCATTAAGCCTCTTCATATAGGTAGGGTGTCCATCACATGACCTAATGATTAGGCATCAACCCCATTCCTATATATGCACTACACAAGTTCTTGACAGACATAGGCTTTGTGAACATGTCAGCTTGGTTACTTTTTGACTTCACATAATCATTAACTATTATTCCTTCATCTATGTACTATCTCACAAGATTGTGTCTTAGGTGTATATGTCTCCTTTTACCATTGTATATCCGGTTCTTGGCTAGATGTATAGCTACTTGATTATCACAATGTAGTGATATCGATGGCATCGATTTTTGCGATAATGGAATATCCGTCATTAAGTTTTTAAGCCATTCGACTTCCGTTCTTACCTTTTCTAAGGCTATGAACTCAGCTTCCATAGTAGAGTCTGTCCCACAAGATTACTTTGTAGACTTCCATAAGATGGCAGTGCCTGCTAGTGTAAATACATACCCGCTAGTAGCTAAGGACTCGTTTGTATTCGAGATCCAATTTGCATCATAGAACCCTTCCAACACCGCTGGTTTATCACTATAGTGCAAACTATAGTTTATAGTGCCTTTTAGGTACCTTAGCAACCTATCAATCGCACTCTAATGCTCCTTACTTGGATTGTGAGCATGTTGACTCAATTTTTCTATTGCAAGGACAATATCAGGATGCATACAATTCATTAGATATGTGAGTGAACTAATAATTTGAGCATACTTTTTTTGATTCACCGGTTTACCTAAGTTTCTTTTCAAATGACATCCCATTTCAAAAGGTGTTTTAACTGCTGAAACTTCATGGTACCCATACTTTTCAAGTATATTTTCTACATAATGGACTTGGGATGGTGAAATATTATTCTCTTGCTTGATGATCTTGATCCTAAGGATCATATCAACCTTTCCTAAGTCCTTTGTGTGAAAACTAGACTTCAAAAGTTTCTTAGCTTGATTCACTATTTTCAAGTTTGTTCCCATTATCAGCATATCATCTACATATAGTAGTATGAATATGCCCTTACCACCATGAAACCTGCTATATAAGCACCTTTCAGCGTCGTTCACAACGAAACCATTTGAAATTAGAACTTTGTCTAATTTTTCATGCCATTGTTTTGGCGCCTGCTTCAATCCATATAAAGATTTTTGAAACTTACAAACTTTTTGCTCTTGTCCATTTACAACACAATCTTCTGGTTGCTTTATGTAAATTTTCTCATCTAAGTCCCCATTTAGAAATGCTGTTTTCACATCTATTTGATGGATGATCAGGTTATGTATTGACGCGCGTCAATGCTAACATAACCCTTACTGTGGCAATTCTAGAGACTAGGACAAATGTATTAAAGTAATCAATGTCAGGCTTTTGCCTAAACCCCCTTGACTACAAGTCTAGCCTTGAAACGATCAAGTGACCTATCACTTTTTAGTTTCTTTCGAAATATCTACTTGGTTTTCAAAGTTTTGGAACCAATTGGTAAATTTACGAATTCTTAAGTATTATTCTCCAAGATTGAATCTAGTTCACTCTTGATTGCCTCCTTCCAAAAGATGGCATCCGATGATGTAATAGCCTCTTTGTATGTAAGAGGATCTTTGTCTACTAGATAGGCAAGCCACTCATCATTCGAATATCTGGGTCTTTTGAGTCGTTTGCTCATCCTTAGTTGACTTCCATCACCATTACCCAATTCTTGATCGGTAGTCCTTTCATTTGACTCCATTTCCCCATAAGTCAATTGGCTATCCTTACTTGTAGGTAAGTTGGACTTAAAGGGAAATATGTTTTCAAAGAACGTAACATCTCTTGATTCTGTGATGCTATTTGTTTCAATAACATCATCCATGGTGTTAATCACCATGAATCGGTATGCAATACTATTTGTAGCATATCCCAAAAACACACAATCATATGTTTTTTGCCCTAATTTTCTTTTCTTAGTATCTGGTAATAATATCTTGGCCAAACAGCCCCAAATCCGTAAGTGTTTTAGACTTGGTTTTCTTTCAAACCATTTCTCAAATGGTATCATACCAATCTTGTTATGTGGTATTCTATTTGATAGATAACATGCCGTTAGCATGGCTTCCCCCCACATATCAAGTAGTACACTTGAACTCAATAACATAGAGTTCATCATCTCTTTAAGAGATCTATTTTTCCTTTCGGCAATTCCATTAGATTCCGGTTGGTATGGAGTTGTTGTCTCATGGATATTTTCATTTTCCTCACAAAACTTTTCAATGTTAAAATACTCAGTCCCTCTATCAGTTCTAAGTCTTTTAACTTTCTTGTCAAGTTGATTTTCAACTTCCGTTTTGTAAGATATAAATGCCTTTCCGGTCTCATCCTTTGATTTAAGTAAATAAATCATAGTATATTTAGAGTGGTTATCTATGAAGGTTATGACATAGTTGTTTCCTCTCCTAGACTCATATGATTTATAGTTACTTAAGTCACTATGGATCAATTCTAAGAAATCACTCTTTCTATCCACAGTTTTATGAGACTTTTTGGTTAACTTTGCCTCTACACAAGTTGTACACTTGTTCACAGGGGGTTCCACCTGATCATGTCTAATTTGCATAGTTTGGTGATATACTTCACACTACTATGACCCAACCGCCCATGCCACAAATTAAAAGAATCAGTAGGGACAACAATATAAGCAGAAGAAGTACTAGCTTTCTTAATTACAATATTTTCAACGCTTAGTACAAATAATCCCTCACTAAGGTATCCCTTCCCCACAAATACATTGTTCCTAGTGATAACCGCCTTATCACTCTCAAAAGTTAATTTCATTCCTACTTTATTAAGTAAAGGAATTGAAATTAAATTACGCCTAATGTTCGGCATATGGAGGACATTGGTGAGAATCATAGTTTTCCCTGAAGTGAGCTTTAACATTACCTTTCATTTCCCCATAATAGGGGCACTTTGAAAATTTCTCATGAATACCTTTTCGTCTCCCATATTCATGGAATAAGAAGAGAACATCTTTAGATCACCACAAATATGTCTTGTAGCATCGGTATCCAATACCCAATCCTTTGATTTTTCAACCAAATTTACTTCTATGATCATAGCTACAAAGATGTTGTCTTCAATAAGGTTCACATTTTCAGATTTTTTCTTCTTGAATCGACAATTTTTCTTGAAGTGCCCTGGCTTACCGTACACGTAACATGTGAGTTTCTTCTTCTTAAAAGAAGGCACATTATTGTATTGACGGTTCTTCCTTTTCTTGCCATGTTTGTTGGTTTCTACCAAATTTGCTTTTAAACATTTCTCCCCAAGGTGTTTTTCACCCTTGTCTTTGTTCCGGTTCTTTTTCTCAATTTTGATCCTTACAACCAACTGGTCCAAAGTCAACTCTATCTTCTTATGTTTCATTGTCAACTTAGAAGCATCCCAAGAAGATGGAAGCTTTTCAATTAAGGCACCAGTCACAAATTCTTCTGGTAGAACCATTTTTTCCTTTGCTAGCTTTCCAACCAAGATTTGAAATCGATCAATTTGGTTTGAAATAGTGTCACTATCTTTCATAGTAAAATTTAGAAAGTTAGCCACCAAGTACTTCTTTGAGCCAGCATCCTCAAGAGAGTACTTATTTACCAAAGCATTCCAAATTGAATATGCATACTCCAATGAACTATACACATCGTATAGGTCATTGGATAATACATTCAAGATCTGATTTTTGCATTGGTAATCCGCTTGAATCCAAACCACCCTTTTGCCTTCCTTTACAAGATCATTGCTTTTTTCTGGCATGGGTTTAGTCAATGTAAATACCACCCCAATTTGGGCTAATGCAAACAATATCATTTGCCTCCACCGTCTGAAGTTTTGACCTCCAAACTGCTCAATTTTATCAAATTCAGTGACAATCATCATCTTACCAAAATCGGGGATAAGATCAGTTACCGATGGGATAACATTGGTGGGAATTGAATCAATGGAGGGTATATGAAGAACCCCCTTACCATTGTGGCTAACATGAACCCCACCTCTTTGGTTGTTGATTGTTCCTTCAACATTGATGTTTGAGGGATCTCCTCCATTGGTAGTTCCATCTACGACATTGTTGTTCGAAGCATCACCTATGATAGTGATTGAATGACCATCATTTTTGTTGGAGTCATTACCTCTGTTGAGGCTTACATCTCCAAGATCAGCCATGGGATCTTACAACTATCAATAACCTTAAATTTGTTAGGTAATTATATAACAATTTCTTACAAAATAAAACAAATTGCAATACAAAGCTTTTGCAGTAGAAACTACTATGATGTTGTAGTATTGATCCTTAGCTGAAATGAGACGGGGATAAACTTCAAATAGATGTTGAATCACCACCACAGCAACTGAAGAAGCTTCGATCAAAATTGAGGTTAAGTCACACTTGTAGTGCTGCCTTTAAGGTAATTGATGCCTTTTACTGCCAAGAGTTGTTCTGCATCTCTACCTCCAAGATAAAACAACCTTCCACTAGAAGATGAGACAGTTCTTTTGGTCCATTATAGGAGCAAAAAGCTATAGCACAGTAGCCCCCTCTAACCTTACACAAGACTTATAGAAAATAAAAGGAAGAGAAAGACTTGTATGATTGCAAAGAGTAGAAATAGATGGAGTGTCAATGTATGAATGTGTGTCTTTGCAAGGTATTTGGTTGGGTTTATATAGACCCAAAACCAACCCTTGCTCCCTTTTGGATTCCCCAAGAGTAATCTCCAACTAATGGCTAGTTAATTGGAGAATAATGTCATATGGATATGAATTGGGAATTAATTCAATAAATTGAATTAATCCCAATCAATTCCTTAACCCACCTCCCCACTCATGGTAATAACAATGAATGAAATTTAGGACTCTCATAGGGTGTTATTGACAATTTTTTAGCCCACTTCCCCACTCATGGTAGTGACCATGAATGGACTTTAGGACACCCACATAATGATATTGACCATTTACCTCCATTTGGCAATAATCTATAGCATGAATTAAGAATTAATTTCATAAATGAAATTAATCCCAAACAATTCTCTTTGCCCACCTCTCCACTCATGGTAATGGCCATGAATGGAATTTAGGGCACCCATAGGGTGTTATTGACCCTTTTCTACTACCTTGACCCTAAGGGTCCCACACCATTACAAGTCATAAAACACATAAAAGAAAAACCTCATTTTGAAGCTTAATTATAATAAAATAAATATAAATTCTAACAATAACACTATGAAACTATTCGTCAGAAGTTTCGCTTCACTCTAATAGGTCAGGCAAATTTTTATACAACTTCGTTAGATGCACTAAGGAAGGAGGCTAGAGAGGGTTGGAATCTACACCGGGGGGTAATCATGCATCCCTTGGCCAAGGGTTATATCATCTTCCAATTTGCTACTGAGGGTGATATGGCGGACGTTTCACGAAGATGTCTAGTTAAGCTAGGAGGGCAATACATCAGGTTCCAACGCTGGAAACCAAACTTCAATATTCATGAAAAGCCGACGGCAACAAAGCTTGTTTGGGTTAGATTTCCTAACCTCCCTTTCGAGTACTGGCATGATAACGTGCTTCTATTGATGGCTAAGGCGGTAGGAAGACCAGTTGCATTAGATACAAGGACTAGACAGGGTCTTCTAGGCCACTTTGCTTGTGTTCTAGTAAAACTAGATGTTTCAGAGATTTTTCGTGTTCTCTTTTATCCAAAGCATTGCGTATGAGGATGGAATGAACGGGTGTGGATACCGTAAGAGAGTAGGGCACATGATTAACTAGTATCCACACAAGAAGACAATTGATGATCGTTAAACGGCCAAGTATCAGACGACAAGCATCCTGGGGGCAACCTATGCGGAGGAAGATGGAGTCAACCCTGTGGGATCACTAGAGTGAACTTGGCGACTCAATCTGGTCAAAACTCATCTATCTTAGGAAAGGAGATCAATTTGCAACACTATAATGGTCGAATAAGGAAAAAGAACATGAATGGTGGAGGTGGTTCTCAATCATGAGTCCAAAGATGGTAGTGCCATATTCATGGGTCCTCCAATTTAGGAGATTCTTTAGAAAGAGTTGTTTTACATAGCCCTATTGATAACAATGCTTTTTGGTGGAGGTTAATGTGGTTAGGAATTCAAAATTTTCCTATCCTAGTGCACCTATTATGGAAGAGGATTCTAGAGATCAACCACCCAATAATGGTATGATTGGAGGGGGAGAGGGAGGGGGGGGCAGAGAAATTAATGCACCAAAATAGGAAAGATTTGGTGGGATCAAAATCAGTTGAGGTGGCGGAAACGATTGTTATGGAAACTCCTTCAATTAGGAATAATCCTTCCTCTTTGAACGGAGCCAATCAAGGCATCGATCAGAGAATAATTGTCCCTTACCATTCTCAAGCGAGATACTAGTCTCTTTCCATTCAAGATGGGGATCGATTAGGATCAAATGAGGAAAGGATAATGGCACATGAATACCTCCTATTTTAGGACATGAAGAGGGTAGTGGGCATAGTTTTGAGAATATTGCTCAACAAGGGGGGGGGGGGGCGGGAGGTCAACTAATAAGGAGCATGGGTCAAGTGTGGCAAGAATAAATTGGGTTGATATGACTAGTGAAGATGGATTGCGGGAGTCTACATCACACTCTAGTTATGAAATGAAGATGAAAGAGGAGGATGATCTGGGAGCAAGTAATGACGTAGGGGAAGAGAAATCTCTCTCTGGTAGTCCAGCAAGGCCAGAGACCCTTGTAGAAATTTATGCCAATAGGAGAAAAATCAACTAAAATGTGACAAGATGTCAATTGCTTTTCACGATGAGATCATTTCTATGTGCGGGAGATGTGACAGTCTAGGTGGTCATGGTAGGGGTCCTAATTTAAGGAGAGGTTGTATGATCATTGAGGGGAGGAAGGTCTTGGTAACCTGTTACGCCCAATACTCTCCGAGGAGGAGTTATTATTTGAAGTACCCTAGGATTGCTACACTGTCGATGAGACAGCTAGATTAAGAGAGAAGCTCGATGGCTTCGAGAAAGTTAAGCAACAAAAAGGCAAAGGAAAAGATAATGGGGAGCACGCTTACCGAAAGACTGACCAACATGCCTTGTTGCCAAAATATTTGCATAAGTTCTCTTCTAGATCAGAGATATATATATTATCCCCGAGAATTAATATCTCTAGGGATTGTTTTTATTAGAAGATTTCCCCTGCTGTTGGCCTCGTCAAAGGTGGGGGGGGGGGTATTGCTTTCTTTGTGCTGGTGTATCTGGTTCGATTAGCCAGTTTTCCTGTTTTTTTTTTTCTTTTTTATTTTTGTTCTTTAATACAAATGAACTTTTTGTGGGGGAAGAAAAAAGAAGAGGAAAGGAACATTGAGCCTTCTTGTCTAATGCATTTACCACCGCAAAGAAAAACATCAATAGGCTATCTATCATTCACAAGAATAGAAAATGTGTTGATTCCACACAAACTTTAACACATCGAATGAAAACAATAGGAAAATCCTTAGGAGACATAAGCTCAAGTAAGAATTTCCTACTAACAGAATCATAGGACTTGTGAAGGGTCAATCTTAAAGACCACCAAAAAGAGATGCATGCTTTGGTCCAAACTGCAAACAATGTCATAGAAAACCAAAATGTACCGGCATTATAAATGCTAATTAGTTATGGCTATATGGGAGCCAGTCACTAATTGCATCCTACTCACAAGAATCTTGGTGATAACTTTTTCGACCAAGTTACATCAAGGCAATCGTCTGTAGCCTCTAATGTCCGAAGGCTAACCAATTTTAGGAATACGACAAATAAAAGTAGAATTCACTTACCGAGGCATGCAAGAGTGGGTGATAAACCATTGCACCACTTCCATAAGCTCAGCTCCCACAATGTCCCATGTCAATTTGAAGAAAGACGACATTGAAATCATCATTGCCAGGAGCTTTGCTATTCAGGAAGGAGAAGACCACAACTTTGATTTCCTCTGTTGTAGCCTTAGACTCTAGGTTTTGTTGCTAAGCTTAAGATAAAGTTTGGCTTAGAGATCTTCCCATTGTTCTGACCTTGTGTCGTTGTGCCTGGGCTGTGAGGGCTCTCAGCCACATGGATAGTTCAATGTGTTCATTAACCTCTGGCCCGGAGATGTATCAAGTAATCTTTTAAAATATTTGGTTGCCTCCTCCTTAGTTGTCTTTAGGTCCTTAGTATTTGCTCCTTCTTTAGTATCGACTTAAATGATATGATTAACATTTTGTCTTAATGATTTGTGGAAGAAATTGTTGAGTTCGTTCCCAAACTAAAACCACTTGAACTCTGGATTTTTGCTTCAAGAATAACTCTGCTTTTATGGCTGTTAGGAGAGAGTTTTTGTCCTTTCTCTACTCAATAACTAGGTCCAGAGCTAATCTACTTTGAATCTGATGTTCTACTTTTGACATTTTTGAAATACATCTACAAAATCATTCTAATTCTAGTCCAAATGTGTGTGTGTATGTTTTAATTTTATTTTAAATATCATTTTTCAGCTTTGAGGTTAAACAAGCTAGAGGGTTCAAGTTATGAACAACTTCCTCATTTAAAACTCTACAGTCCTCATAGGAAGTCAAAGAGTCAAAAAATCTGAAAGACTTGATTCCAAAGTTCGGTTCTTCAAGATGATGAGTTTGATTGGGCTATGAACTTATACATTTAGAAGAAGGAATATTGCCTCGACTTTTCAATAAATCTAACCACCTTAAGTTGATGAACCCGAATCAACTTCCAAGTACCTAGCAAAGTTGGTGAATTATGGTAGGCAAAATGCTCACGCTCACTAGGAGATCTCAAGTTCTTCTCTTCCCTATCTATCAAAAAAAATAAAAAAAAGGGTTTCTAGATGTCTCACTTGGGATGGTCCTCTTATAGAGGAGATATAAATGGAATAGTTTTCTATCATTTGTAGAGTCCTATATCAAAATTGGCATTGTTGCAACAAAGGACGACGTGGTTATAGCAAATTGATGCAAATAAATTACTGGTGAAAAATTCAAGGGAAATTCCAATACATGGTGGGACCTTCTATGGTTATTGATTCTGATTATGAAATTTAGCACGCAATCAATCTAGTTCATACTGTATAAACATCCAATGGTTGGAATAGCCACATAATTTCTCAAGTGGCATAATTAATTTGATCGCATACAAAATGCTTTGTTTTTTCTCCATTCATCCATCAACACAATGCCAACTCATTGTCTTCGTAGAAAAATCTTTAGCACTTTGGGAAAAGTTAATCACAATGGGTGTTTATGAACCCTCTTTCCTTTATATATTAAAAGTTCATGCATGAGTTGTGTGAGAATCAATTTCCACATGATGATTATTTTTATGCAATGTACATATAAAAGAATTTGGAATTTGGCTATTGCATGGTTGGGAATTCTATGGATAAGTCATATGTCAAATTCGGTAGCATATCCCAATTGTTTGATTTACCATTTTAAGAATTTTTTCCTCCAATTTTTAACTACCCATGTTGTTCAAACAGTTCCAACAAAAATGATATTTTTAAAAGAAAAAAGAACGCTCCCTAGTCACGTGACCCCTATGTCTATACACAGAGGGCAGCGATTTGAAGCCCCCTCTCTGTGAAACCCCAAAACCCACCCCATGTTAGTGCCATGTGTGCCCCCTCATTTGGGAAGATGTCAAGGATAAGACAAACATATAGAATTTACTTATCACCAAGAGGATTAACAACATTTGGGAGATGTCATGGATATGACAAACATATAGAATCTATATCTACTTATTTCAAAGTGTAGCACCAGAACCAAGTCAGTGACAAGGGGAGGACTGAGTAGAGAAAAGAATCATACACAAGGAAGCGGCTCAGTAGTGGGGGCCATGGCAGCCATGGAGCTGCTTTCGCTGTCATCATCAGGAGGGGGAGATATGTGGTAGACAACAACAGAGGAAAATGTAGAAGGATCAAGGAAGATGAAAGGGTTGCCCATTCACATGCTTTCCTGAGCACTTCTTTCCCATAAACAGAGAAATCTTACATATGGGACTTAAAAGTCCAACGTGGAAACAAAGAATATGAGAATTGAGTATTCCATATGAAATCCAAAAGTAAAGGCTATAGTAGGGTATTCAAAGAACCTTCTTGGATCTGCACAGGCTGTACCAAATTCAAAAATTCATAACTAGAACCCAGGCAGAGTAGCTTGTATCAGTTTTAATTGTATAATCTGGTGTGGATGGCAGGTAGGTCTATATTTCTTGGTTTCAATAAGACTTCTTATGAGTTCTTTCTATCTACTATTATCTAAAAATAATTAAGTTATTAATGACTGAACGAAACAAAGAAATAACCCCACATGCATGCAAAATTAAAGATGGCAGCAGCAGGAAATAATCTTGTAGCTCTTTGTATATATGTTCGAATTACTGTTGGTCATATTTCTTTTATTGAGAAATAGAAGAAACCATACAAGGGTTTTGCCGGGCCTGCACATATGGTACTGATGCCATCGCTGAAGCTTCTGGCTCTCCAACTGGAAGCTTGTCAAAAAGCAATCTTAATTCTTACCTATTGAAGATCCCTTCTATTTCCACAAATTAAGAACCCCAGCTTCAAAGATGAAGATATGGTTTTAACAAGCATTCAAAAAGAAGCTGAGGTATTAATTTGTGGAAATACAAGGGTATTGAAACGAATGCTATACAACTCAGCCGTATTTGACTTCATACTTGATACAAGGCCTAAGCCATGCATGTCTTTCCCCACCACTTCTCCTAAGGTCATTTTAGGTCTGCCTCTAGCTCTTTTAGTTCTTTCAATCCAAAACAAATCACTCTTCCATACTATAGCATCTAAAGGCCTCCACTGAACATGACCATGCCATCTCAAACAACTTTCTCGTAGTTTATCATGTATCGAAGCTACTTCCAAATCAGCACTAATACGATCATTCTTTACTTTCTCTATCCTTGTTTTACCACTCATCCATCTTATCATCCTCATCTCCACTACACTAAGCTTATCTACATGATACTCTTCTTAACTGCCCAACTTTCTCCGCACCACAATATACACAATGCAAAAAACAAACAGAACGAGCAATCAAACAATCACACAACACAAGGATTTATGTGGTTCAACAAGGTGCCTAAATCCATGGAGAGATGAGAGCAGCTTTCACTAACAATGAAGAAAGAGTAACACGATCTCTTCCTTCACACCTCTTTGTGTTCACAAAGAATTCCCATAACCTTAATAACCCCCATTGCCAACAAAATCGCTAACAATTTTTAGGAAACAAAGATAAAATTTCTGAAATTAACCCCCTGTCAATCCTAAAAGTTTTCCTTAGAGGCGCCAAACCTGCACATGGACAGAT
This sequence comes from Macadamia integrifolia, assembly GCF_013358625.1. Classification (NCBI taxonomy): domain Eukaryota; kingdom Viridiplantae; phylum Streptophyta; class Magnoliopsida; order Proteales; family Proteaceae; genus Macadamia; species Macadamia integrifolia. The sequence goes on along the minus strand of NW_024868516.1, from coordinate 65,902 downwards.
GGACCCCCCCAGCTCCGTGTGGCCCAAGAAACAAAGATAAACACCAAGGTGGGCCGACTCCTCCAGGCCTCAAGCCCTATGGGTTTCTAATGGCCCTTCAGAGGCAGTCCGCAGGACCATAATCCAGTAAAAATAATACACGACATCAACCCCAACAAAGGGTTCTTCAATGAAGCCTCAAACTTTGGTTCCACCTTCATTTTACCCTCTTCCAAAACCAAAATATTTTAGTGAAATTCTAATAAATTTCAGTAAATTTTGCAAATATCAATAAAAAAAGGCATATATTTTGATAATCATTTTTTTTTCGGTTTTATGTGAAACCAAAATATTTCAATAAACGAAATCAAAAAAATGTTCAGAAATGAGAAAAGGTGGGGATGGTAATCTGTCTCTATGATAACAGGTACTTTTGCAAGGGAAATGTCTTTCCTTAATGAGTTATGACTACCAGTACCTAATTATGGGGTTTAAGACCCAACAAAGAAACACTTAAATCCATAGACGACAGCCTGAACACAAAGTGTTTTGAGTCATGTTATGGCATGGGAAGGTGGTAGCCACCCAATTCATTTGTTAAAGACTGTTCTAAGGTGCATATTCTAAACAAATAAAAACATATTCTACAAAAAAAAAGAAAAAAAAGAAAAAGAAAAAGAAAAAAGAGAGAGTAGATAATACAAAATATAATTATGAATGAATAACTCAGTGCCAGCATACATGATAAAGACCTAATACTAGAAAAATCCAGTTTTAAACATGATAACATAATATAATAAGAAAAAAATGTAAACCTGTAAAAACAGAGAAAGTTTGGACAGAAAATTGGGTGACAACTGATAGGAGCGGGGGCATAGGATGTCCAGGGACATGTCATTTCTCACCTATGCTCATGACAAGCAGCCAAAGAAGGCTTCCTATACCATATTTAACCAAAATTACTAGGAATAAATACACCCAGAAAAGGTACAATCTTATTCTATCCATAGTTGCACATCTAATTTAAAAATCAGTCAGGAGTTTGATTAAAGACCAAAAACAGAACACTGTTGTGGGATTGAGCTGTCATACCCATCTTTCACCAAAATTACAAGTATTCAAGAGGAGCTTTTGTTTCCTCCCTCTCCTTGCACAAATTTGACGCTGGTATCTAACTTCAAGATACTGATCCATTCCATCAACTGCAAAGCATTAGCAATCAAACCAAAGTAAAGAGTTTGAACGGAACAAAGTAACTCCTAGTTTTTTATGGTTAGAAAACTCTAGGCTCCAAAATATCCTTGCCTGACATTCATCCAATGAGAATTTCCTCATTTGAAATTTTACAGCTATGTAAAATGTGCTAGAACAATAGCGGATATCCTTTTCAAAAGTCCCCAGAGTCCAGGGGAAAAAAATAGCACAACATTAAATCTCCAAATGAAAATCTTCCTATTTTTTCCCACTTTGAGCTGCATTCTCTCTCTCTCTTCTATGAGTGTCTATATCTGGATGCTTGCAATTATGGATACACATGAATATGTGTGTGTCAGCTCTTTTGTTTTTCTCTAACAAGGAAACAAGTAACAGGAGAAGCACTCTACAATACTTCAGAAAACAGAATCCATAACAGCATGAGAAAAACAAACGAATGAGAAAGTTGATAAAAATTACAGCAAAATAAGTCCTCAGGAAGAAAGAATGGTAACTTATTATATCAGAACCACATACTTCAGAAGTTGGCATCAAAGGATTTAATGAAGCAAAACAGGGACAATCAATGGATCTTTTACACCAAACATAAATCAATGCATCTTTTAAAACACACATAATACCAAATACTAAATTATAGGAAATGAACTCAATAAAGTGGAAACAATGAGTAATAGAGAGTGATGAAACCTAAGTAAAGGACAATGCAATAAAGGTAACAGAGCATGTGAAGAAAAGAAGATAAACAAGCAAATAGGATTCCATTATCCTCCCCCTTCCGCCCCCCTCCCCCAGCTGCTACCTTGAAGACCTCTCTTTCAATCTGAGAATGGAGACAATAACTGGACACAGACCTTTGGCCAACCCTTTTGTATATCAGAATGATCTTTTGATGTATCCAGAAATGATCTTTAGCAATCTCAACAAAATTCTTTATGAGGATGCTAGAGGTAGTTAACTGAACTTGACTAAATATTTTTGCGTAATATACAATGTGTTTTCCTGCTCCAATCCCCTCTCCTTTGGATTTCTTCTTTATCAAACGGAACAATTGGTTCACAGAAGTGATGATTCCAAAGTGAAGCACAGAATTGTAAAAACTAATAGGTGTTTACTGCTCTGCTCCCCAATTTGAAGAAAATAGAATTAATAAACAGAAAGGATAGTAGAAACTCACGGCCATCAATTGATATGCTACAACTTACAACAGAAAACTTCTTGAACATAAACTGAATTATACAAACACAACACGCTTTTTTTGTTCATAAAAAATACAAAAAATGGAAGAATACCTCCACTGGAGACAATCAGAGTTCAGGTCAATATTGAATTATTGATTGCCGATGCTACATCACACAAGCTTATCAATCCGAGGTTCCACTCCATGGCCAAACCATGAGAGCTTATTCTGAGAATTCTCCAAAGGGCAGCGTGGTAGCCACCCCCATCTATCCTCCAAAAGATCATACATAAGAACATCAGTTGACGTGTTCGTATTGAAGCAAATCTTGCCATGACAATCAACAGTGAGGAACTCATAAATGACACCACGACTAAACTTACTAAACAAATGATCAGGCATGGAACAAATTATCTTCCATTTCTTAGCCAATCTGTCTAACTCCCAAATTCCAATCCCCCATTTCACTCCAAATTCTACATGGCCTCCGATCAAAAGCAGATCCCCACTATACGCCAAGAGACGAGAACTGATCAAAGGAGGCATCTTCACATCCACAAATTGCCATGAACCCTTCTCCAAATCAAATGCGAAAAGCTTCTCAGGGGTATTCAGGCAATACAATAACCCATCCAAATAAGCAGCACTCTCAAAATTTGCATATTTCACTTCAACCTCATCCTTTGCCTCCCAACGATTCGTTCTTGAATCATAAACCTGTAATCCAATCCTATCCCACACAGCAGAACTAACCGCAACTATTTTGTAATAAGTGTTCCCCTCACTAATTATAGCCAGTACTCGAGTCCAGATCATAGGCAACATGGGAGGTAATACTCTGCGAGCTTGGGTGAAAAGATTTAACACAACAATGGAACCCTTTTCGTCTTCAGCTAGAACGAGACCCTCATGCGAAACAAGAGCTCGACGAAGCCTACAACATGTGCTTGGGCAAGAAGATGATACAAATGATAAAGAAATCAATACCCATTTGTTTTCTGTTGGATTATAAGCAGCAGCGACCTTTTGATGGTTGAAATCTGCGAAAAGCACGAAGTAAGAATCTTGATGATTTACCAATCTGTAAGCTGATCGAAAACATTCAGATTGGATTATATTTCTCCATGTTTTGCACACAGATTTCGTCCTGAACAAGGTCGAAATCGGAAGCCGTGAGAGGATGTTGTCCCACATATGAAGGGGAAGCACCTCCCATGCCAAACCGGGACCAGATAATACCTTTTCTCCATCAGATTGCTTTGGTGCCTTCTCGCTTTCCATGATCAAAGCAAAATCCAGAGAGACTCAATGAAGTTTTCAGAACCCAGATGAGATATCTTAAGCAAGAATCCTCCCCTAGCTTCCAGTCCCGTAACCCATCGTTCTTAACTCTCAATTTAAGAGTCTCAAATGGAAAAATCAGATGGCATAAAGAGACAAAGCAGAACGGAAGAACCCAAGTCATCGGGAATCGTGATGGCGTAACTACGATCATACAAAAAGCTAACATTTTAGGATTCTTTGCGTAAGGATAATTGATTTTGAAGGGTGTCCATTGCTAGAGCGTGAGCGACAGGGACGGAGAAGAACTAAGCCAGGGAAGAGGGGAAGGGGGTAATCATGAAATATCGGACTCTTTCATTTAAGTAGTTGGATATTTGTCATTTTCTCTGGACAGAGTCGGTGTGGAAAAATCGTATTAGTCCTCCCTAAAGGTACAAAAACCCTCTGCGTGGCAGTGGGACACGAGTGCTAAGGAGGATTTAATGATTGGAAGGACCCATTAGTAAAATAGTGGAATAAATGTAAGGAGAACAAACTCTAAGGCCCGTTTGGTATCTTTTTTTTCTAGAAATGTCGTTTCGTTTCGAAAACGAAAATTTCAATTTCTGTATCAAAATGTAGTTTTAAAACGAAATAATGGTGTTTTAAAATTTCATATTTTTATCGGGAATTTTTTTTTTTTTTTGTAAAATGGAACGAAACTGGGAAGATGAAATTCCATTTTGGAGTTCCGTCTAATCTCGTTTTTTCAGTTTTTTTTTTCACTTTTTGTTTCAAAAAAACAGAAACGAACCATAAATGCACCAAATAGAAGATTCCGTTTTTTCGTTCCAATAGAACGAAAAAACTCCAGAAACTTTTTATAGAACGATACCAAACGGGCCCTTACACTCTGGTGTCAATGGACAACACCAATGTGGGAAGGGATGCTCATAGGAGCATCTTCAATGCAGTGAATGTGGTCTTTTGCACCCACTATTTGTAGGGTATAGGCAACACTAGACGGGTAGGAAAAGAACTCCCTCTAAGAAAGGGATGCGTGTAGGGAAGGGATTCATGCATGGATGATTTGAAAATTTGTAAATAAGGATGTTTTTTCCTTATAAGCAGAGAAAAAAAAACAAGGGTATGATTTTGTGAAAAGTATGCACCATGTGCGCATCTACAGGCGTGCGAAAAAGAAATGATAAATATTCATATGTAAGTAGTTTTTTTGTCAATTTTTCACGTCCATGTCAGGTTTATAAGTTATATTTTTCCGGTTAGTCTATAAGGATCAGAAACCTATATTCTAAGATCATACAACCTTATTTAAGAAATGCGTCAAATTCGAAACAAGCCACCCCTGAAAGAAATAAATGAATACAAAAGATTTTGGGTAAATCCAAAGAGGGTTTGCTTATATGCTCATGACAAAATATTTTTAGATCCCCATTTCTCAACAGTGAAGTAAGGCTAAGCTCATGAGCTTATTATCCTAGGTCAGAACAAGTTGATAGGGATCTTCCTTTTTACGTCCTCATGTCCCTCTTGTGTGGTGACACAAGGTGCAAAGAGAAAAGAGAGATGGATTTCTCTCACTTTTGGCATAGTTCCCCCCCCCCCCCCCCGGCCCGGTGGGAGGCTTGCCTGATGGGCTATTGCACAATGGCATTTATACATTACTCTAACCGGAAAAAAAAGGTAAAACAAGGTAGCAGGAGAAGAGATGCCCCATGGTTTGTTTGAAGAGATAGTGCATGGAGAAGAGAAAGTGTGAAAGTGTCATCTTCCTTTCATATTCTAAATTTGAAGAAATTTTATAATAATCCTCATGCAATAAAGAGTCTCAATAATAAAGGTTTTTAAAATTTTTTTTTTTCAAGGGCCCATGAGGGTCCATTCTAACGAGGCACAAAGAGACACATTTAGAAAGCTTGTAAGAATATTGGGTTAAAGTGTCGTTTTAGATGCCACAGGGGAACTTGATCCATTGACCAAGTTCTTGAGCACGCTTTAACAACGGTGGCAATTGGTATGGTATTCGGTATTCGATATCATATATCATACTAAAAGTATATATCAAAACCATATCATATCAAGAAAATTTGGTATGATACATTTGTATTCAGTATAAATAAGGGTTTCATTCAGTATGAATACAATTTTGGTATAATATTTTTTTCCATATGTATATATATAATCTTTTTATGTGTATTAATTGATAATTTGGTAAGAAATTCAATATAATTTCAGTATTTTGATGCAAAATTAAGTACCATTTCGGTTTTTGATACAATTTGACATATACCAAACGATTTTTGTCATAAATACTAATACCTTACCATACCGAGAAATAAGCATTTTCTCATATTGAAACCATACCTAATCTCGTTTGATACAATTTTGATATGGTAATTTGGTACGATTTCAATATCGATATCCAAAATCCGTATGGAATTGACACCATTACTCTTCAAAAAGATGAGATCCTCAAGTGACGAAGGCTCCAAAACACTAACATAGGAGGTGAAAGCACCCAATCGGATATATCCACTATAATATGGGTTAGGGGTGAAATAAGGTTAGGTCGGGCCGAGTTTCTTAAAAATCTAGCCAGCTCAACCCTAGGTCACCAAAATCAACTTAGGCCCAACGTTGCCGGGCTCATGCCAATCCAACCCGACCTTGATCCTAATTGGGCCAGATTGCCCATAAATTTTGTCACGATAGGGAATTGACCATTTTTTTTTGTCATTTGTGTACTATGCATTAGAA
>NW_024868516.1:38554-59470 GCF_013358625.1 Macadamia integrifolia | reverse complement strand
AAAAAAAAAAAAAAAAAGCACCAATATATCAAATGATCAATATGCAATTAAAATTTTGAAATGCACACAATAATAGATGTTTGGGACACCTAACTATCAAAACCAATGACCCAGATTTTATTATTCTGAATAAAATGATGGGATGATAATCCTAAATTTTATTATATAAATCAGGATTAAATCCAAGGTTGGGTTGAGTTGGATTCCTTGACCCAGGATCAGTGTTTTTCAACCCTAATTAACCCTCAGGGTCAGAAATCTTAGCCCAAGCCTTGTTCGGGCTCTGAACGAGCCTGAATAGGTCTAGGCCGTCAAGGGCAAACTTACACACCCCTAAATTATAGGTAGTACAATTGTCATCTCATTTAAGTAGTAACTTATAAAAAAAAAAAAAAAAAAGTGGTTTTTAAAGTAATTAAGCACAAAAATTCAATTGAATTTGCTGAATGTTTTTAAGGACTACAAATACCCAAAGCACTGTGGCGTGCGCAGCCAAGAATTGGTATGCCTCACTTTTGGTGAGCCCATGTGCCCAACCCCTTAAAATAACCTATTCATAAAATGCCACCTCGGCATTAGAATAAAGGATCCAGAATCCCTCATCCTCTCAAAGCACTGGAACGCACAGTGAGACATTCAATGGCTGGGAAGATCTGGGCATGCACTTCAACATGTTGATGTGCACCCTCAATCATCGGTTGCCTCATTGGGCATCACAATAGTCGGAGAAGATCTGGGCCCAAGTAACATTCATTTTGGGTTTTAACCACACCATGGATCTAGGTCTCAATGGTAAAGAGTTTCCACCTAGATTAAGTGTAGGATCCACAAATTACAAATTAAAAAAAAATAATAATAAATAAATAAATAAAAAAGAAAAAAACTCTCTAAACTAATGTAATCAAAAATCGTTTTGCGTTTGCATGTCAGGTTGCAGTCTAAGGAAAGAGCCGATCCAAATGTGAATAGGGAAGAGGGGCCTCATCATAAATAAACTGCCACCCAAGCACAATATGCATGAATATAGAACCGGTTCCAATTTAACCTTAGGCTATGTTTGGATGCCAAGAGGAAAAAAAGAAAAAAACCTACAAAAACATAGTAAGACAAACAGCAGAATAATGTCTTAAGGTGCTGCATATAAGGAAAACATAGTTAAGACAAACAGCATAATAATGTCTTGGGGTGCTTCAGCTATTTCTCATTATACAGACATGTTAAAAGAGTTTGAAATAGACAAATACTAGAAAAGATAAAAGAGTCTCCTTAATCAGTTTATTTCTCATCAATATTACCTACTCCACACAGTGCTTCGCATAATGTAATGGCATCACAAGATTTGCAGCGCTTTCATTTGTAGCATGAATGGATTCAGATGGAGTGAGAGTTTCAATCAGTCTACCACGCCATACGATATCACGCGCATACTTTAGCGTCTGGGAATCCAACAATTGCCGTCCCATGCATGAAAGATCAATCTGCCATCAACATGTTAAAAAGTGAGTGAGCTACAACAACAGCAATAGTTAAAACCAGAAGAATATATATATATATATATATATTATAATTAATAAGGTTGTTTAACAATATTAACAACAACAAAGTCTTAAAACAATCACAAAAATAGCAACGAAGTAGAACACAGTTAGATGGGATCCGCTACTCGGATCTAGGTCCTCTAATCCGCTCTATTCGATGCCATATTTGGAGCAAGGCCTAATCAGTATATGTTTTTCCTCACCACTTCTCCTATGACCATTTTTTGCATGTCCCAAGCTCTTTTACAACCTTATTTTTGTATCAGATCACTCTTCCTTGCTGGACTCTTAAAATCTATTTAAAATTTTCCGTAAAATAAAATCTAATTAAACTAGCAAACAATGACTAATGAATTTGATCTAGGAAAAAAAATGCATAGACAGGAATTAAACAGGAGTAAGAGAATTACCGAGATTCAACAAAGAGCAGGCATAATACTATCTATCTACAAATTATTCTGTTGAAAATTTCAGCCTGTTGGACTGTTCGGTACAAGTATTACTTCTCTATCAATCTGCTTCTGTTACAACTTTTTTACTAGTATTCCTTTTCTGTTTTTGTTTTCCTGGATATTTCCCCATCTGAGATTTATTTTCTTTTGTTATTTGGCTGTGCAATCAGTTTAATTAATGATAGTACCAAGACCCTGATTTTACTATTGGTTAGGGTTTCGGTTTCTCAATTAGACAATTAGTTCCATTTTTTATGAAGTTTTGAGTTGATTGCTTCTTTCCTAAGGATTTATTTAAGCAGATGTGAAATTGGTTTTTGGTCCTCGGGTGATGAAAATTATTTTAAAGGCTACCCTTTTAGCAGTGCTATGGTGTTTGTGGGAGGAATAAAACGCCAGGCTATTCATACAATTCATTTGTGGTGAAATGAAAGATTATCATGTAATGTTTCAGCCTAATCAAAGTTGGCCAGTGGTAAACAAATCATGAAAGTTAAAAAGAGCACAAAGAGGGAGCAGGGGGGTTATTGAGGAGGTGCATTGACATACATGGGAGGGAATACTATTAAATATATGGAAATATAAATGATTGGATTTGAGGCTAAAATTTGACACTTGACTAATCCAAATTCCAGACCATTACCATCGTATCCAGCAGATGGATATGCCACATCACTTCCTCACGGCAAAACGACTTGCCATGGTCACAACATTTTTGCCACCATGCATGGTGGCAACAAGTTTATGCCTTATTTTCTTTTGGGGGTTGTAATTGCTTATTGCAAATTTGATCAAGTTCTTCCCCTTCCTCATGTTACAATGCTAATTGGTTGTAAGCTTCCTCACTTCAACTTTCCTTCTTTCTATGATATGATATTGAAAGGGGTCCATATTTCTAAACCAATATTTTCGCAGCTGACAAACTTTGTGCTTGAATTTTAGTGGATTTGGCTAATGCATTTTGGTTAACATCTCTTCCTTTCTTTTCTAGTTTCTCTTTGTTTCCTCTTACACATCTCATCATAGTAATCAAAATATCAAGATTATCTAATCAACAGATGAAAATTGAACTACTGTGAATATGGATAGTACTTTGCTTTGTTTTAAGGACAAAGAGTCCCATATTGATCTTAAGCTTAAATAGTGATATTGTCAATTACTTCCTAAATTGTTATGTTACTTAGTGAAACCAGTTTGATCAGTTTGGTTCAAACACCAGTTCAAGGGAAAAAAAAAATTAATTAAAAAAAAGACAGTGGACATTCTCATATTTAAGAAATCAAAGCTTTTCATGTCCTTTAAAATTCTTGTGATTTGTTTCAAATCATAAACACAGGTTCCTTAACTGAGTTGGTTCATAGGGGACAGGGTTGTATAATAGTATACTCCTAGCTAGGAATTGATTTTTTTGAATAAGACCAGAGACACAATTCCTAGGACTCACTATCTAAACTAAGGTACTTGATTTACAATAGGTTCCTTCCACTTATTGCTCTCCCCACCCTTAGTTTTGATGTATCATCTTTCTGGTTTTGTTTTTTTCCTTCCTCTCGGTTTTGATGTATTCCCCTCTTGGATTTATTTCTTCCTTCTTTCTGGGTTTTATTGCATCTCCATTTATTGGTGTTTTGATTGGGCTTGAGTTGGGGTTTCTTCCCTTAGTTTGCCGTTGTGGCTTGTTAGGCTCTCTCTCTCTCTCTCTCTCTCTCTCTCTCTCTCTCTCTCTCTCTCTTTTCCATTTAATATATTCTATTCACCCAAAAAAAAATTTTTTTGTTTGCTTAAATAACTATCTGCTGGCATATAGAACAGACCTTAGGATCTACTTGTTTACAAAATTTCAGCCCTTTTTGAGCTGCAATGTGGCAAAACTAATACATGGTTGCCGAAAAAAATGTCAAAAACATGGTGACAACAACTTTGCGGCCAAGCTTGGACAGGATTTGAGGTCTCATACTTTGCAGCTGATTTTGCAAGGTAATCAGTAGCAGGATTTGCTTCACGATAATAATGAGTTATCGTCTATTCTATGGAACTCATATGGGGAACCATACTCGACCACTTTTGACTAACATACCATGGTGATCCAAACCTAGGATCACAAAGCCCATTGACCCACTCGAACCAAGGACAAGAAAGAACCAAGCACCAAGTGGCTAGGGCCTAGTCCTATTCAAAAAATTCAGTTTCTCTAATGAAGGGGTCCTAGTCAAAATCTTTTGGTCTTCCCCTAGTTACACTTCACCCTATGAGGAGTATCTTGGTATCTTGACTCTCCATAAAAGAAACTTTGTGAAACTCAACAATCAATATGGGAATAGCATCAAGGAATGGGAGACCTCAATAACTTATGGAAGATCTCAACTAGTTTTCTATTTCAAGATTTTTCTATTTAATTTTTTTTACTTTCATATGTGTCTTGTTTTTCCTCCAAGTCACAACTGGAAGTCTAAGAGATGGTTGTAGTCTCCTATTTTTTTTTACTAAAAGAGGTTGTAGTCTCCTAAGTTAAAGGTTATAATCATATACATAGAGGATAAATTATGAGTTGCTAACATATAATTTTTAAACAAAGAATTCTCAAAGCTGCTCCAAGCTTCTTATTATGAACTAGGAAGAGTTCCTCATTTGAAACCAAGTTGAGTTTCACCCATCCTTAAAGGGATTAGGTTTCAATCAGTCTAGAAGAGCTTAGCTTTCAACCTTGAAGAGGTGAAGTCACATCCCCCCCCCCCCAAAAAAAAAAAAAAAAGATCCAACCTAGAAGAATTGAACCTTTGAGACTATTGACATTTTCAGATTCGGACTATACAAGTATGGTAACTTGACGGTAAGCCCTTTTCCACCTAGATCTCAAGAAAACCTATTTTATAAAAGTTGTAGCCCCATCGCTTGTCTTCAAGATTCAATTTGAATCATCCCAAACTGATATCTAAGCAGATAGTTATACACAAATTACTGGTCATTGGTCATTCTATCCAAGATTGGTTTCATCTACAAAAGCAACTACTCTCCCAATCCTTGAGTTTGAGCAATCCTGTGTGGGAGCTTACATTATTTGGGATAAGAGGTTTAGAGAAGAGAACCATGCCCCAAATTCAACCAAGTCGTAGGAATGAAAATCTACAGCCTCAATATATTGCTAAATTAGATCTTGAGGTTGAGATGTAGTAATTTCAACATCAAGTGGTGGAATTGATTCTTGAGATTGAACATTTGAAGAAAACTCTGCGATGTTCGAACATTTAATTAAGGATGCATCTAACACTTGCTCTTGATATTTCAAAGAGTCAAAAGATCTGTTCACACGAGGAGTATCAACAACAAACCAAAATTCTCAAATTTGATTTCAATCAATGACAAAATTGTCGACTATTTACATAATGTTTCCGAGACATGTGATTTAACTTTATCACAAGAAGTTCAGTCAATGACTAATTTTTTTTTTTTTTTAAGGCGAAAACTTTAATATCCAAATTTATTTGAGAGAACCTTCCAAATTCAATGAGTAGCCTGGATGAGTTAAGTTTGTTTGAGTCATTTCTTGTGTCTATTGATTCTTTTTCAGATTCCCATATGAAAGAGGCAATGGCAACGGTAGAGTTTATCATGATTGATATGAAAAAGAGTCATCAATTCCTCAAGTCGAGTGTGTTGATCCATTTGTGGATATGTCAATGCCTTCACTTAGAGTTACGTTTGTTTGAGTCATAAATTATTAACAAACCAAATGTGAATGCAATATATAATCAAGACGAAAATGACATAGATGAACCAATTTTGTTCGTGTATATCAAGAAGAGATGATCAACCAACTTGTGGCCAAATTGCATGGTCAACTTTGCTATTCAACAAAATGAATGGAGATGTCAACTTGTTCCCATTTGATCTTGGTGGCATATGAGGACATTTTAGGGTGGTTTCAATAAGGGGAGTATGATGCAGACCCAAAACCACAAAACCCATTTGACCCACTCGAACCAAAGCCAAGAAAGAACGGAGCACTAAGTGGTTAGGTTACTTTTCAACCCAACAACCTAGTCCTATTCAGAAAATTCGATTTCTCTAATGAAGGAGTCCTAGTCAAAGTCTTTTGGTCTTCCCTATATTACAGTTTACCCTATGAGCATTATCTTGGTATCTAGATTCTCTATAAAAGAAACTTTGTGAAACTCAACAATCAACGTAGGAATAGCATCAAGGTATGGGAGACCTCAACAATTCATGAAAGATCTCAACTAACTTTCATATCTAGGTTTTCTATTTAAGTTTTTTTTCCCCTATGTATCTTGTGATTGATCCAAGTCACAACTTGGAAGTCTAAGACATGATTGTGGTCTCATAGGTTAAAGGTTGTAATCCTATATATAGAGGTGATTGTGGTCTCATAGGTTAAAGGTTGTAATCCTATATATAGAGGACAAATTTTTAGTTTTTAAAATATAATTTCTAATTAAAGAATTCTTAAAGTTGCTCCAAGTTTCTTATTTTGAACCTTGAAGAGTTCCTAATTTTTTTTTCTACCAAATTAATTTATTAAAAGTCAAGAAGAAATAGAAATAACACACAGACATCCAAACCACAAAGCGAGTAGGGCCCTAACCTTCGGCATTGCCATTAGTAGGGACCCAAGCCATACACTAAAGGAATCTATAGTAAGGTCTAGTTGCTACATCTCTTGCCATCGTCTCTGAAATATGACTAGAGAAAGCAACATCGAAAGATGTAATCTTCGAATTAGCTGCTTTTTTGCCAAATAGTCTGCTACCGAGTTCGCTTCCCTAAAATTATGAGAAATCTTCTAGGTAACATTCTCCAAATAAGAGCTAACATGAAGCCATCTCTAGAGTGTGAACCATGGAATTTCCTCATTTGAAATCAAGTTAAGTTTCACCCATTCTTGAAGAGATTAGGATTTCAATCAGTCTAGAAGAGCTGAGCCTTCAATCTTGAAGAGTTGAGGTCATGCCGCCCAAAAAGATCCAACCTAGAAGAGTTGAACCTTTGAGGCTATTGACATTTTCAGACTCGGGCTATCTGAGTATAGTAACTTGATGGCCATTTTAAACCCTTTTCCACCTAGAATCTAAGAAAGTACCTATTTCATAAAATTTGTAGCCGCACCTCTTATCTTCAAGATTCAATTTGAATAATCCTGAACCGATATCAAAGTAGATAGGTATACCCAGATTACTCTCATGAGTCATTCTATCCAAAATTTGTTTTGTCTTCTGATCCTTGATTTTAAGCAATCCCATGAGGGAGATTGATTCACATGGAGAGGTCCCTTTGAGGATCAGATTAACTACAACAACTGAGTCACTCTCAATCCATAATTTAATAAATCCTTGCGATTTTGAACGTTCAATCAAACTATTATGTGGAATTCAAAGCTCTCATTGAAGGCATTTTGCTGGCAAAAGAGCTGAAGGCATCTTGCTTATGGATAGAGTTAGACTTAGCAGCAATGGTTTTGGTGGTTCAGGTCCGATCCATTCCTTGGTACATTTATCAGGATTGGATCTCATGTCTTTGCTTCTTAGACTCTATTAGTTGGAAGATCACCCATTGTTTCCGCGAAGCAAATGTAGCAACTGATTTTCTAGCTAGAGATGCCACAAAATCAAGGAATTCTAGCTGTCCTGCTTCCTTCCCTATGCACATTAGATATGAGAATGCTTTTGATGCGGAGTAAAGACCCAGATTCCGTATAATGTATTAGCGGATTTTTCTTCCCCTGCTGTTGGCCATGCCGAAGGTGGGGGAATTAAAATCCTTGGCTTTGTATTTCTCCTTTTCATCGTTAATGAAATTCTTCTAATCTTTAGAGAAAAAAAAAATCCTATTTTACTCTGTCTTTGAAAATGTCAACCCCAAAATGTTAGAAATATATTATAAAAGAAATTTCCCAAATAGATTGGACTAAATTTATCCAAGGATATAGCCACTTCCACGTTAGGAATTAAAGTAATGAAATTATTATTTATTCCTTTTTTCAAAACTCCCTCTCAAAAGGAATTTTGGACAATTTTGCAAATATCAGAGTTAATGATTTGCCAACACTTACATAAAATGTTCCAAAGAATCCGTCAGGTCCTGGTGCACTATCTAGATCCATGTCAAATGCAGTTGTTTTTATCTCTTCAAGACAGGGGAAACAAGTAAGGGTTATGTTGATCCCTTGAGTAACAAGGTTAGGATACAACTGAGAAGCACTAGGCGCAATGTACAATTTATCTTCTTGTGAGAACCCTCATAAAAATCAGCAATGTTTGCACTAATTTGGGTTGGATCAAACAAAAGAATTCCATCCGCCCTCTTAAAAACACAGATTGTTTTCTTCACATGATGGATTTCAGTATAGACATGAAAAAATTTAGTACTGCGATCACCACTCTTTAACCATCTCACTCTAGATTTCTCCGCCCAAATTTTCTCTTGTAATAATAATGCTTGTTGTGAGCTGCGTTTGCCTGTGCTTCACAATCAAACAAGAAGTCAAACATTGCCACCATCTCAATCATCTCTTAAGAATCTTCTATAGGTACTCTAGTATTCTTCAACTCACTATCTATATTTGGAAATGCTACATGAGACCATTCATTGAGAACACCTTTCGACCTTTTTAACTTTTGAAGGACAAAGTAAATAGGTGAACCTCGAATTGGGAAAGACCTTAAATTTTACACTATTGCCAAAAAATCAGAATGCTCCAACCAGAATCTCTATATGCGGAAAGGATAATTTGCTAGTCTTGGAACCTACGTGGAAGTCAACAAAATTGGAAAATGGTTTAAACCAACTCCAGGAAGGATCCTTTGAAAAGAGTCATGAAAACTATCCTACCATGGATCATTACAGAAGCTTCTATCCAATACCACAGATACATTCCCCTGTTACGTACCTATTTTTTAATTATAATTATAATAATAATAATAATTATTACTATTATTTTATTGTTTACTATTATTATTGTATTTGTATACGGGTATGAGTTATTTCCATGGTGGAGTGTTTGAAAGTTATGCAACTCAATATGGAAGTAGATAGAACTTAAAATTAAATGGAGTGTGGAGAGGGATTGTGGAGTGTACGGTTGTACCTTGTTTGTAAACCTATTTAATAGGCACAAGTATAATGGATGGATATGATTTGAAGTTGCCAAGGTTTCATATTTTCTCTCCCAAGAGAAGAGGTGGGCTTTCTTATCCAAGCCAGACGTCCGTAAAGCCAAGAGGCATGCACCTCCTAATTAGCCAAATCCCTACATTATCTCTATTTCTCCTATTTCCTCTCCCTCTCTCTACCGTGTCTCTATCATTTGGTATTAGAGCCGGTTCCACGTGGAGATTTTCAATAAGATTAGAAATAGAATTGTTGGAAAAAATCTTGAAAAAGTTTAAGTCCATGGCTACTATCATACCCATGTAACCAAAGCAACCAATAAGAGAGGAGAAAAAGAGAAAGAAGAAGAAGATGATGATGAAGAAAAAGAAGCAAAAGGAAACGAAGAAAAAAAAGAAGAGCAATGTACCATTCATCATTCCCCTCAAGAACATGCCCATCTTTACAACTAGATTCGTGCATCTCGAATTAACAGATTCATTGACTGCAATTTTTACTATCAAAATATGGGATCCTAGTGGTCCTTGAGTACAAGGACAATTCGAGGGGGAATGATTGTTACGAACCTAGTTTTTTTTTTTAATTCTAATTATAGTAATAACTATTATTGTATTGTTTATATTATTATTGTATTCGTATATGGGTAGGAGTTATTGCCATGGTGGAGTATTTGATATTTATGCAATTTAATATGGAAGTGGATAGAAGTTACAATCAAGTGGAGTGTGGAGTGGGATTGTGGAGTGTACAGTTGTAATTTGTTTGCAAATCTTTTTCATAGGCACAAGTATAATGAATTGATATGATTTAAAGTTGCCAAGATTTCCTATTTTCTCTCCCAAGAAAAGAGGTAGGCTTCCTTATCCAAGCTAGATGTCCTACTTCGTCTGTAAAGCCAAGAGGCATGCACCTCCTAATTAGCCAAATCCCTACATTATCTCTATTTCTTTTATTTCCTCTCCCTCTCTCTACCATGTCCCTAAAAAAATAAAATATATTACGATCCTAGAAGAAATCAACCCCATAAACCGGCTTACAAGGTGATGTGACCCCAGACCATATCAACCCACATTAATTCCCATAGGAAACCAATGTGGGATCAACCCCCATAAGTTGATATGGGATTATAACATACCACCACACTTCCGAACCTAACGTCCATGGCGGCCCACTCCGGATCAGGTAGCCCTTTCTAAAGGGGCTTTTACTCTCCTCCAAGGTTTCTTCCTAGTGATAGGTAGCCCTTCTCTAGCGGCTTTCATTCTGGCACCAGGTCACTCCTCCCACATGCAAGTTGGGCCGAAGATCGGCTACTTTGAAACCATTATTATGGTCCTGGAAGAATTCAACCTTACAAACCGGCTTACAAGGTGAGGGGACCCAAGACCATATCAACCGACATCAATTCCCATAGGAAATCGATGCGGGATCAACCCCCATAAGCTGATATGGGACCGTAACATCCCCCTTCTCCTATTATTACTCTATGTAAACTTGTTTCCTCTAGAATGTATAGCATGAAGAACAAATGAATCCACCATTACAGTAAAATTAGAATCTGGCCCCAAATAAAACCTTCCTGGCCCATATTTTTTATAAGAAAATAACGTGGTATTAAAGTCTCCAATGACCAATGAAGGTGGAGAATGATTGGTAACTGGTTCTAGGCCCCACGGAAGCAGCTATCATAAATTGCAGATAAAATAAAATTTTCACCATTGCAATCAACATTGACAGAAATATGTTGGTTAGAATAACTAACAAAATCTAGGTGTTGCAAATTACTCCTCCAAATGATCCAAATATTTGGATTTTTATCATCCAAAACGTCACTAATAAGATCAGCACAATAACCAATAGACTGAAAGAATAAATTGAGTTCCCTCTATGGGAAATCCCAGTCAAAACTAAGCCTTTATAACTATTCTCCTTCTATTTTGCCTTCACCTTGTCACCTTAGTTTTACTAATTTTTCCCTTATGCAAAGTCCTAGAAGCCCAATCAATAGAACCCATGTTTAAGGTCCAATCCTCGAAGCCAATAGTACTCTTAAAGCAAGAAGCTGACCATAAAGCCATGGTGTGGAGGCCACATCCGCCTGTTCAAAGGCCAGTGCATCTCTTACCATGTAATGAAATTTCACCAACTTATTTTCGTAAAAATAGTAATTGTTTCTACATTGTGCAAAAGTGCTGCCCCTTTTTTTATTAAGTGAAAACCCTATTTTCAAAATGACGTGGAAGTGCTGCCCAAATACCTAAGCTAGTATTAATCATTTCAACATAGCATGGTAGCATTGTCCAATTTTCTTAAGCCATATCCAAGTTCACTAGAGTAGAAGCTCTGCCAAATATTGGCCTTTCCTCCAAGAAAGAGAGAAGCAAACTAAGTTTCGTCGCTAAGTTGGGGAAACTACATGGATTACACACTTGTATTCATGGGTAATGGATTAAATTTTTTAAAACTATTTTCTTTATGATTTCTTGTATTGGTTTACATAAAATATTATTATTTTCATTACCTCATGAGGATAACTAGATTTGGTCTTCTATTATCTCATATTTCATAAGATAGGCATGCATGTAGATAGATTTAAATTACCCATCATTTCATGTACTTATCATAATCCTCTTATCATTTAATGTACTAATCATAATCTTCTAATCATTTCATGCAATTTGTTCAAGTATGTTATCATTTCATGTGATAATTGGTAGATTCTTTCCATTGTTTCATGTGAATTTTATGATAATAATTTTCATCATTTTTTGTGATCACACATGATTTCCCATCATCTAGTACAAGCATATGATATTGATTTTCAATTCAAATGTATGGTTTAGTTGTGGATATGTTAGAATCATCTATCGTCCCATTTGATTTCATGTTTTAACTTCATTTATTTTCATGTATTAATAGGTAAATTAGTTTTTTGCTAGAAGACCAGAAATTATATTAAGAAAGGAAAAGAAGAATAGGACAATACTATGATACATAAAACTGGATTCAAGGACCCCCACCTTCAGCATTGCGATTAGTAGGGGACTTAAACCGTTGACAGAAAAGAAATCTTGGTTTTGTCTTATCGTACGAAACTTCTTCTCTGACAAAGGAAGGAAATGAGGCATTGAGGTTTGTAATTCCATATTTTGCTGCATCTTTCGCTAGAAATTCAGCAACGAAATTTTCCTCTCTAATGCAATGAGGAATTTTCCAAGTTATAGTATTCAAGAATGACTGGACCACAATCGAATCTTGCATTGCATACTAAGGGATAGATTTTGCTAGAACTGCAATCATGAACTCATGTAATTGTACCATACAAACTGTGTGAATTTTATCATTTCATGTGCAAGTGATTGGTTCCATCATTTCATAAGATTCATCAATGTTCATTTTCACTATGATGTTACTTAAGCAACCATAGTATACGTAATTGAGGTTTTTTTTCCCTGCTGATGGCCATGCCGAAGGTGGGGACAAAAAATATCCTTCGATGTCTTTGTATTTTCCTTCATTAATAAAATCACTTCGAGCCTTTAGTGAAAAATACCATAGTATACGTATTGGTTAGGATCATTAAATTCTCAAGGGAGAATATTCAAAATCCAAACATCTGATAGGATGATCGGAATTTTCAGGCGAGGTGGGTGTCTTACACCTTCCCACACTCGTAACCTGACATGGACCACATCTTTGGAACAAACCAAATATGAAGTCAAATTTATGGGTTCAATCCTTTCACAGGAATTTAACCTCCTACTCGAGCTCAATCCCTCAACTAGAATTTGGCTTACCATAAGGGTTCTAGGATCTCAATCCTAGGTGGCGACTCTAAACAATATGTTTTCCCCATGCACTTCATATCGTCTAAAAGATAGTGGACATAATCCCAAACAATCTTGGGAGGAATAGAAGAGGGGAAGTGCGGAAAGAGAAAGAAGAAACCTACTCCCGAGAAAGCGGAGAGAGGATCGCAAGCTCCAAAATTATCGAAGGGGAGAGAGGATGGAATTATTTTTCAATTTTTGTCCTCACAACTGGTAGACGGAACACTCCTTATCCTTTCTTACTTACTAGACCTATTAATCCAAGGAACGGCACATATCTCTCTCTCTCTCTCTCTCTCTCTCTCTCTCATCCTTAACCCTTGCTAGCAACAAGTCTGCTTTCTGTTCTTTAGTCATTGTGACAAAACTCTTTACCCATAATGGACCTATTTCTTCTAATGAATGGATGCCTACAATCTGCTTCTGTAAACCCTACCACCTCTCCATTTCCAGCATTTATACAAAGGCCTGAGAAACTCAAACCAACCCACGTAATCGAATCTCAATGTTCATCCCAAAGAACAGAAACAAAAACCATATTTTCTGAAACAAATACTATCATCATCTTAAGCTGTAAAATGAATAATGGAAAGAACAGAATTGATAATTACCTCAGCCTCACTTTCGAGCCCAAACTTTGTAACGAGGTACTTCTTTACTGTCAAAACTGTCATGTTCTCTTCTCTACCAAAATGAAAATAAATTAAAATAATATAAAATGTTAGCTTTCCACTGATTTTACAGCACATCGTCATTAACAAGGAGAATGAAATGAAGATCAGAACATTTTTACGTAAGGCTAGCTCTCAACTGCACCACTTACTTCACTCTGATATACTGCCTTGGAAGTTGAGGCAACGTCTCCCCTTTCCTGCGATCATGAACCACTGAATCAGAGATTTTTTTTTTTTTTTTTTTTTTTTTTGAAGTACCACTAGATAGAAGCAGATCCACATACCGATTAGGCGCAGAGCGAAGGGAAAACCACAGCCCGACCGTCCAGGTGGTCTGCACCTGCTGATTCCCTAACCCTAATTCTCCCTGTCTTGGTTCCCCTTCTTTCTCCTTTACTTCTTGGGTAGTTTCTTCCTCTCCATTATTTTTTTCTTGTTCCTCACCTTCTTGGTTAATTTTGTTGTCTTTGTTTTCCTCAGAGGGGACCTGCTGATTCCCTAACCCTAATTCTCCTTGACTTGGTTCCTCTTCCTTTTTTTCTTCTTCTTGCTCCTTTACTTCTTCGGTAGTTTCTTCTTCTCCATTCCTTTTTTCTATTTCCTCTCCTTCTTGGGTAATTTTTTTGTCTTTGTTTTCCTGAGAGGGGTTGTTGTTCGAAGATAAGGAAGACATGAGTGCTGTTGTAAGGTAAAAAACGGAGGCGATTAGGGTTTGGTTTTGGTTTCCGTTCTGATTTGGCTTTATAGAGCGGAAAAAGTCACAAAGGAGAAAAAACAATCCTATTTTTAGAGTGCATTAAATTCAGAAGAATTATATAGTATTATATTTTCATTCATTTAATGATCTTTATTACCCCCCCCCCTCCGGCCCTTCTTCACCCCTCCTAAAGACCCTTTCCTCTCAATGTTTCTCTTTTCAGTTTTCTTGGGATTAAACCCCAGCACGGAATTATAGACGAAAGAAGGGCGGGCACTTTAGATTTTGCTGCTTTTAGATGCTTTCTTTGTTATTGTTACTGTTGTCGTCGCACACTAGCACAGTATCCATTAGGGTTCCTCATAAACACACACACACAGACAGAGACAGAGAGAGAGAGAGAGAACCCTCATTGTACTGAATACCACTGTGATGATTTTTAGGTAAGTGGTTTGCCTTTTACTTCTGCAGCTGTGGGTTCTCTCACATTCTTTCATTTTGCTGGAAATCGGTTGAGAGAGAGAGAGAGAGAGAGAGAGAGAGAGAGAGAGAACATGAAATGTTGTCTTTCGCTGATAAACTTGAGAGTTAAGAAACGGAGAAGTTATTGATATCTTACTTACCGATATAATCAATCAGTGAGCGATGCAAGGGAAAGATCCACCTAGTACTCGCTTTCCTTCCCCGGTTACGGTCGCTGTCCTCCTCGTCCCTGGTTTGTTTGTTTGTTTTCTTGTTGAGTCAGGTTGAGCAATTGGTCTGATCTGGGAATACGTTATGCATACATTACATTCACAACCCACGAACACGAAGGAGGTGACGCTCCAGCCCTCCGAGAATCTGGGGTACGTTTCTCTGTCTTGAGGTGGATATCTATGCCACGTGTAGGGTCCATATTAATTCATTGTACCGTTGGATTGGATAATACATAATTTTTTTATGCCATGTGATCATGTTTAAATTTAGGCTGTGTGTTTGGTAAACATTCTTATTCTGAGGACGCAGGATGCATTTTTAGCAGTGATTCAAAACAAAAAACTCATGCAAATTCTAGGAACCCATATGAGGCAATGTATTTGATCAAATCTGCACCGGAGTTCTGTATGGTATATGTAATTTCAAAAGGGGAAAATGGTATCAATCAAATAACGAAATCAATCGACTCACACCTTAATGTAATGACTCATGAATAGTGCTTTGCCCATACAAGTACAAATAGGGGCGCATAGGGCCAAGCTCGAATATTTTAGCCCTGAGGGCCATCCTTGCGCTGAAATTTTTTTACCTTGAGTCAAGGTTATGGCAAGTAAGGATTGATTTTATGGTCCGTCAGGAACGCCCTAAGCCCAACCCTGGTTTTAATCTTTTGGTCCCGATTTGACTTGTATGTGAAAGAGAGATGTGTGCCTTTTTGGGAAAAAAAGAGTGGAGATTGGAGAAGGGAAGATTGCGCTACGGGGAAGAAGACAGTGAAAGGGGAGAGAGAGTTGGAGGCTTCTAAAGGCTCGAACGGTTACAACCGTGGCCACTTGTGACAACGACTGAGGTGAATGTCCGATTCCCTCCGGTGAAAGCTTCAAGATCTATAAATATAGGATGAAAGTTTAGAGAGAGAGAGAGGTTCATTCTTTGGAACGAAACTTGGCTGTTGTATGGGCTGCAGCCAAGTACTTGCAACCCCTGGTACCAACCAGCAGAATGGAATCTCAGGCGTACAGGTGGAAAAATTCACCCTAGGTGGGTATTTTCAAAGTTGCCTCTGGGATTCCATTCCCTTGACTGTTGTCATAGGGTTGGAGCTACTAGGCTGCAACTCGGGCCGCAGCGAAATTATTTCCAAATCGAGGATTTCGAAATTCTCCTTTTGTCTTTTTTATTCTTGTTTCTAAGACCTCAAAGGAGATCAGGTCTAGGAGGAGAAAAGCGGTTCTGATTTCTTGTTTTTCAAGGAAAGGATATTGATTTTTTTATTTTTCATTTTTTTTTTTTTTTTTTTGTGCTGGTTGTGGTGATAGGGAAATATTTAATAAATACATTATGGTCTCCACTAATATGTCTAGTGGCACCTATAACTATTATCCATTCTTTAGGGTTTTCAACCATATAGACTTCAGTAATCATGGCAGTGAATATGTCATCTTCAAGTAAATTAATCTTTGTCTTATCCGACATCTTCTTCTTGTTTCGACATTCATTCTTAAAATGACCCATTTTCCACAAATGAAACATTTACTCTTCTTCTTCTTGAAGGTCTTGTCTTTCTTTATTTGAAGACCTTTCTTGGATTGGTTTTGTTTCCCCGTCTCAACAATGTTAGCCTTCAATTTTTTAGTGCTACTTGCTTTAATCTTATCCTTTGCCTTGTTCCTTTCCTCAATTTTAATTCGAACTACCATTTGTTCGAATGTCCACTCATTCCTCGTATATTTCATTGTTAATTTGAAATCATTCCAAGAGGAAGGTAGTTTTTCAATTAAGGAATTGGTAACAAATGCATCCTGCAAAATGATATTTTCTTTTGTCAACTTACCAACAAAGACCTGAAACTTATCAATTTGGGGTGATATGTCTTCTCCCTCAACCATAACAAAGTTGAGAAAATTTTCCACCACATATTTGCTGCTCCCTGCATCCTCAAATGTATACTTCTTTGTGAGTGCATTCCACATCAAATGAGCTTACTCAAAAGAATTATACACACTATATAATTCAATTGAAAGAGCATTCAAAATGCGGTTCTTGCACTGAAATCAGCCTCCACCCATTCAAGCCTTTTTGCTTCAAGAATCGGACCCTCAGTTTGTTGTGGCTTTGGTTATGTCAAAGCAAAGGCAACCCCAACTTGAGACCAAGCGAATAACATCATTTGTTTCCACCGTTTGAAATTCTGACCATTAAATTGGTCAATCTTATGAAACTCAGTCACAATCTTCATCCTCTCCATAATAGGTTGTCGTGTCTAAACTGTTGGTATAACATTGGTTGGAGTAGAGTAATCAATAGGCAATATTGAATCAGCATTGTTAGGAAGTATTGGTGTGCCTTCATTTGTATTATGTGTATCCTCTGAATCACTAGCCATAGCTTTATTGCCTATATTCTGTTTCTTACAGAGGTACCAGGAAGGAAGAGCTATATCGGCTTCAATGGTCCTAAAGGCAATAAAAATTGTGTTCAGTCTAGCTTACTCAAAATTAAAGGTTAAAATTAAGAATGTAGTGGATTTGATTGCATGTAGAAGGCTGGGGTTCCATCGGTTGCTGCTCCTTCAGTGGTATCTTGGAGATTTTCTAGTGTAAACATCCGCAATTACGGGCCAGATTGAATGTGGATGGTGCTCCTTAGGGAACTCGGGTAGAGCAGGAGGAGGGCATCTTCGCGACCATAAAAGGAAGAGTTCTTCTAAATTTTGAGGTGTATTTGGAGGTTTATACGAAATTTGTGGTAGAATTTTGTAGTACTATCTATGTCTTTCAATATGCCAAAGACAAAGGAGTTTAATCGTTATGGATAGTGTCAGATTTGGCAGCAACAATCATTTTATTTCAACACATGCGCATCCCTTGGTTCCTCGGACAGGATTGGGCCACTCTCAAACCTTACCTTGATTCAATTAAGTAGAAAATCATTCATTGTTTAGGGAGATGAAACCCATTGCATATTACTTGGCAAAGGATGCAGAAAAGCCCATACATTAGCTATGATGGTTGCATTTCCAACTCATAAGAATGAGGAGCTGGCAAGAGATGCAACTTGTTGACCATGGTTCCAGTTTATGAGATAACGGTTGTGAGTCCCTGTTGATGGAAATGCCAATGGTGGGGACTCATTTCTTGTGCTTTGTGATTTTGTTTCTTCATTGTCTTGTATATTCTTATTTTTCCTATTACACTCTGATCTTCTAGCAAAAAAGAAGATGATGAAGGTTGAGGTGTATCAATGGGCACTTTCTTTAAGACCAAAGATGACCCTAGGGATGTCAATTCCTAAACCGAACCGGTAAAACCGGCCGAACCAAACCGATAACAACACGGACCGAACCAAACCGAAGCCTTATTGGTTCGGTTCGGTTTGGAGTATTGCAACCCCAAAACCAAACCGAACCACACCAAAAACCAGATGAACCCGAAACCAAACCGAAATCGGCTCAAAACCTGGACCGAAATTGAAACCAAACCGGTAAGAAACCGAAACACTCCAAAATTCATTAAAGAAATCAAAATTTGCATAGTTTTGTATACATTTGTGTGGAAAGTCGAATCCAAACTGGACCAAAAACCAAAACCAACCAGGCTACAAATCGATTTAAGAAACCGAAGACAAACCGAAACCAAACTGCACCGAAATCAAAACCAAACCAAAACCAGAATTTCCTTATTGGTTCGGTTTTGGTTTCAGCTTTCCCACACCAAATCCGACTCAACCTGGATCAAAACCGAGCCGGACCGACTGATTGACACCCCTAGATGACCCTATTGGTATAGCAAGTTGAATACATATGTGAAGGCAGAGGGTGTGCAGTTTCTCTTCTCAGTGATGTTACAAGTTGTTTCAGAGTTGTTAGATGATAGCTATAGTGTCACACCCTGTTCTCACAGAACCGGGCCAGTGACCGGGTTAACACCGGTTAACCCAAACCTGCCAGGATCATCAGAGACTGTAATCCACCACAACATACACACAACTAATATAAACTCATCAGATCAGCGGAAGACTAAGTTTTACTTGTGAATAATCCCATAATACTTGATACCCGAATTGTGATACAATAATTATGTACATGTGGGCCCGAAGGCATGATATTTACACAATAAAAGTACAATTCATATATCAAGTATGTAAAGGAAATCATCAAAATAATCAAAGTACACAGCTCGGCTCGGCAACAAAGGCTAGAGCTCAGCTCGGCATCAAGGGTTGAGCCCAGCTCGGCATCACATAGTAGAGTTCAGCTCGGCCTCCGAAGTGGAGCTCAGCACGACCTCAGAACTGCGGTCCCGCAGCACAACTCTCACGCGAGCAATCAGTGTTGTGCTCTAACTCCTCAGGGGTCCACCAGTCCTCTTCAGGAAACTCGACTGTGGGACCCACCCTGTGCTCCTCAGATGTATGACCTGCAAAATCATCTAAAAAGGGGGTACCCGTGGGATGAGCTCACTAGCTCAGTAAGTGGTAAGATGGATCACACAGCAGTCCACACATCAAAACACCATCATATGCACTACATGTCATGCTATACATTTTAAATCACATCCACCTAAGCAACATTACTAAGTCTTCGATTTTAGTGCTACTACAGCCACAGTGCGCGTATACTCCGGGTACGAGCCGCGAACTCCATCCCGCGATACGCCCATAGGGCTGTCGGAGAAGGCCCACCGTGAGTACTCGGAAAAGTAAAGACAATGCCGTCCACTGGCTCTCAACAGAAAAGTAAATGACTGAAATTAAAGGTGTTGACTCCAGCAATTTAAAAGCAGTACGATTGGCCCTCTTGAATATACCATCGGGGTTGTCGACTGTCCTATTGACCCGTCGGGCGTTATGTCTAACCGTCACAGTGACCCGATAACCGCATCCACTGCTTCCCCCCAAATGGTAACCCAACACCTCAACCCCTGTTGGGAAGGGTCGTAGCACAGGATGGTGAAAATCCTAAATACCGCATGCTCCTATATGACAATAGTACGATTGCATAGTGCCACCGCGTCCCATTCCACGGGCCACCAATGCACTTGTTTCCAAGCCGACTACGGCATCTAGTCTATCAATGCATCATGCACAATGATGTCAACATTCAATCACATAAGCATCTCATCACTTGGCATTTAGAAAGTAAACATAGCACACATGCATAACAATGTGAGGAATGACTAATCTACATAGCATATTCATGATGGCATGACTAGACTAGATACAAGTAAATGAATGCCAAACAATGCCTTGAAACAAGGCCAAACGTCCTCTCCCCACTTACCTGTAGTGTACAAGGATTCCCGTTCGGTACGGGAGAGATTCGGTGCGAGAAGCGGGAGATTTGATGAACCTAACAGGAGTGAGCGGGGTTAGTACTTCACCATTTTAGGATCAAAATTAACGATATCCGATGACAAAATCATGTTTAGAACATTAAAAGAAGGTCGCACGCCCGATTTGGGTCAATCGGACGTAAGAATCACCTTCGGGGCCACACAGGTGGGTCAGACAGGTGGGCTGTCTGGCCCATCGGTCTGGCCCGTCGGTTGGGCCAGGGGGCCCTACTAAGATCAGCGGGCAGGGTGGCCCGCCGGTTAGCCCGCCGGTTGTGCCCGAAGGCCCTGCCCTCTCAGGTGGGTGCCCACAGGCAGGCCAGATGGCCCACCGGTTCCACCCACCGGTCTTGGCAGAAAACCTGCTGTTTCTTCCCAACTTCCTCCATTCTTTGGGGATTCAAATGGGGCTTTTCCAAATCCATTCTTCACACCTTCAAGGTCTTATAGGATGGCTCTAACCTAGATCTAGGTTAGATTCAAGTGATGGGAAACCATCTTACCTTCTTTGCTCAATAACAACTTCAAACCCTCCAAATCACTTCAAACCCACAATGCTTCTTCCACCTTG
>NW_024868516.1:17124-38404 GCF_013358625.1 Macadamia integrifolia | reverse complement strand
GTCATGAATGAAAAGAAAATAAAGTCATAAATCTATATATATACTTCCTAAATAAATGAATAGTGCACATGGATGGGTCACTCAGGTGGGTGGGTGCACCCACCTGTCCGCCCACCTGAGGGCCAAAACTTGGAATTTTGACAGAGTTCGGGCCTGGCGTGAACCCCACCCTAGCGTACGATGTAGTATACGTATATACCTTAATATACGGCTACAATACCTGCTTTATCCGTACATGGCCTTATGGTAGGTGCATGTACACGGCTTGGGCACTCCCGTCTCTTCTGGCACTGGCTCGGACTCATCGGACCAGCCGGTGTTTAAGGTCACCCTTGCCATCATAGCCCATAAGGAACCCGCTCTATCTCCCTTTGGTTCGGTTCCTGCATGGTTAAACCGGGTCAACCGTGTAATCAGACCGGGTTTAAGAAGTAGGGTATTACATATAGTGTGACCTATGTTCTATGTATCGTGTTGCTCTTCCCTGGGTGGTCATAGGTGGTTTTAAATCATATTTGGTATAGTCTTATATATCTTTTGCATAATTAGTTGCGACCATAACAAACAGGTTGGTCATGAGTTGACCCACTACACCTATGGGTTAACTCGCTAGGGTTTTCGAGTTGACCCGGTGATGACTCGTCGCCTTTTTGTTTTTTTATTTTTATTTTTTTTCTCTCTCTCTCTCTTCTGACGACCAGTTTCTGGTGGCACATGCCGGTACTTTCAGAGGTTTTCGGTGACTTATGATATACCGCCGCGATTGTCTTCTCGTGCTCTATAACTTTCGTGAAGAAAATTTTCTCATACAAGATCTTTAAGCTATAGTAAGACAATGATTTTCATAAATTAGAACCCAAACCTTTTTTTTTTAAATAATTTCTTGATTCTAGCACCATAGTGTACGCTCTTATACCAATTGTTAGTCATTCTAAATCCTAGAATCATTTGAATGACCTACAGTGTATAGAATACAAGAATGAATAATGGAAAGAAATCGATCACATACCCATTGAGCATGAATGAAGTCCCTAAATCAAGGTTGATGCTTGCACCACAAACTATGATGAAGAATCACACAATATGGGTTCTTCTACTGAGATCTTCTATAGATTTTTACTCTGGGATCTTCTCTCTATCTCTACACTGGCTCTGTGAGAAAGCAGTGCTCCCAAAATATTATTATGAGTGTAACGGCTACAGGGACCGTCAGTATTCTATATATAATAGAATCCCTAAACCCTATTCCATTCTCACAATTGAATAGGCCTAGAAGTTTCCTAATTAGAATGATCCTTATTCTCTTCGGTCCAATGGGCCAATCAGTATCAATTAGCCCACATAAGAGTCCTAACACAGGTAGGTTTAAGCAGGGCTTATCTACGGAGTTTGCAACATTTTTAGATTTAGCTTCTCTATTACCTATACCGTATATTGGCCTCAAATTCACTTAGTTAATATAACAGACGGGCTGGTAATGTTTGAGCTATTTTGGATCGTAGTTTTTGTAACGAGGAATGGATTCAATGATTTCCTGGTTGTTCACAATAGGTGTTTCATCATGGATATTCAGATGATTCACCAATTATCGTGGAATGTAATAAGGTGCCATGTCCTCCCAAAATTTCATTGCTTATGCAAAGATTTTGAATTGAACATTCAAATTTCAAAAGGTGTTTAGAGATTCATGGGAGATGCCACTCAGGGTACTCCTATATTTATTGTTTCTCACAAGTTGAAGAGGCTTAAGGGTTTGTTGCAATCTTGGGCGAGGATGGCTTTCTTGCATGTGGATCTAAAAGTAGAGAAACGAAGGTTATCCTCGAAAGAGTGCATAATAGTATTGATTTAGTTGGGATTGATGATTCTTTGTTTGAGAAGGAGCTTATTGCTAGGCAAGATTTTGATAAGGTTGCAATGCTCCAAGAGAAATTCTGGGTGGAAAAAGCGAGAGTCAAATGGCTGAAGGGTGGGAATCGTTCCTCCAATTTTTTCACATCAAAGCTAAGATCCAAAGGGGGGAGGAATGACATTCGTGAGATACGGTGTGAGGATGGTGTATCATTGATCCTAGCATTATTGGGCAACAGATGGTTAGTCATTTTGAAGACATACACAAGCATGGTGTCTCTTTAAGATGTAGAAGTTTGCTATCTGTGATCCCAATAGTGTTATTAGATGAAGATAATGTTATTCTTATTGCAATTCCTTCTCTAGAGGAAAGAAGACTGATAGTTTTTTAATTAGACTTAACCAATGCGCTAGGCCTTAATTGATTTCCTGGTACCCTCCCTCTACGTCTAGAGTCCATGTTTTCTGGATGATGAAGTGCTTACATTCCAACTACCACAGAGTGTAAAGCTACATTCTTCATTATCGTGTTCCAGTTTCCCTCAGTGTATTGAGTCGGTATGTTGCATTCTAGAGATGAAGTTGTAAGAAGTACAGATTTGATGTTCCAGAAGATTTTTGGACATGTGCACGTAAAAAACTAACAGAAGTGTTGAAAGTTAGTTATAGGGGTTCAATGGGCCGGGTTGGGTTAGGTTTTAAAAAACCTAGCCCAACCCTAAGGTCTCTTAACTCAACCCAAGCCCAGCCCAGCCCTGATATCTCAACCCAGGCCTAATCCTATTGGATTTAGCCCAACCCAACCTAGCCCTAATGGACCCTAATTGGGCCGGGTTTAACCCAATTCAGTCTAACCCAATACTATTGGTTACTTGGCTGCTTAATCTTGATGCATTACAGGGGCCAAGTACCAAAGTTTTCATATATGTGTAGATTGTGGAAAACGAAAGACCTTTTTCCACCCAACCTAGCCCTGATGGATCCTGATTGGGCCGGGTTTAACCCATTAATGATTATTAGCATATTTATATGATTATATAATTAATACACATGGTTGGGTTGGGTTGAGACCTCAACCCAGGCCCAATCCAACCCTGCCTCGGGCTTAAAAATCTCAACCCTAACCCACCCTATGGGCTGAAAGCTCAGCCCAAGCCCTATTCTGGCTCCGTGGAGGTCTAAGGTTGGTTTTGTTTGACCGAGCGTTTTTTGACACCCCTACTTAGTTATATGCACATGGGGAGAAGATCCAAAAAAAAAAAAAAAACTCTAGGATTTTACAAACTTGCTAGACATTGTGGGCTATGTAATGCAATAAAAAAAAAAAAAAATCTTGGAAAGGGGTTGTTACTAAAGGGGTGAACAACATTTATTGACTTTAATCCCTAAGTAGACAGTGCCTGCAAGGTGGGTCATTTTAGGCCAATCTGTTTAGGGAACACCTTTGTCAAATTGATTACAAAAATTCCTACATCAATCTCCCTTCCTCCCTCAATCAATCGCAAAAGAGTAGGGTGCATTCCGAAAAAGGGAAAATAATTTTCTGAAATATAGGGTAGCATTTGAACTTATGAATATGATTATGACAAAGTGTTTGAGCGATTGTATTGGGTTAAAGATAGATATGTGAAAAGCATATGACACTTTAGAGTGGAATTTTATTTTTTATACTATGTCTGAATTTGGGTTTTCCTAAACTTGGATTGACTAGATTAAACAAATATTGCTATCATTTAGATTATTTGTTCTTGTCAATGGAGGTCCAACGGTTTCTTTTATGTGGAAAGGGGTTCGTCAGGGTGGCCCTCTATCTCATATGCTCTTTATCATAGCAAATGAAGCTTTATGTAGCAGTTTGTAGGAGCTTTCAAAGGGGTTAATGGAAGGAAAAACTTAGCCCAAGAATGTTTTCACTTTCAACGGTTAGAATAACAAACTTGAAATGCGGAGTCCGAGCGGCCGGCTAGCACGTGGTTAGTGGCCAATAGTGATACGTACACGGTGGAGAGAGGGAGAGAAAGTAAGAGATAGAGATAAAATAGGGTTTGGCTAATAAGGTGGTGTCTGCCTCTTGGCTTTACGAACTAAGCCGGACGTCTAGCTAATTGGGAGGTAGCCGCCTCTTCTCAAAATAAATCCAGAGAGGTAATTTAGGATAATTTTTCATTGCCCTTCTCTATTCCATATTAGTTTCTATTAAATAGGATTAACAAGTAGTTACAAAACCTTGCTTCACGTATTCCCACATCATACACTCCATTTACGGTCCATTACTTCCACTTCCATACTTATCTCTAATTTCTACTAACTTACCAACTTCTATTAACTACTTCCACCGTGGCAATAACTCCTACCCACATATAAATGCAATAATAATAATAATAATAATAATAATAATAATAATAATAATAATAATAATAATAATAATAATAATAATAATAATAATAATAATAAACAATACAATAATAGTCATAATAATAATATAATAGTAATATAATAATAATAAATACAATAATAATTATTATTATTATAATGAGGAAGTTAGGTACGTAACAAATAGAACCCTAGTTGATGGCATTCCTCTTTGCGATTGGCACTTGAGGAACCACAGGACTCCATACAGAGCTTCCATCTTTTAGGAGTGGAGGTTTTTTGGCTCAGAAGGTTTTTTCAGCATCTTAGAATTATAATTTTTCTTTTGGGATGGTTCTCTGAAGCAGTAGTGTTCCTTAGACCCTTTCATTTATTCATATTTAGGAGAAAAAGACATTAAGAAATTACTTTGTGAGGGGTGCATAGAACATTTCGTAGGTTTTCCTTCTTTCCCTGCCAAAATATATTTCAAGTTTAGGTCTTTGACTAACTCTAGAGTGTTCTCTTTTTTTTTTTTTTTTTTTTTTTTTTTTTTTTGGGTTGACCTGCACTATAATTTCTACTTGTGTATCATATTCACCCCCTCCTCCCAAGAAAACAATTTAATATATTAAGTGGGAGAGGGTTTTCTACGTTGCCAACCTGGAAAAGAATCAGTATGTTATCACCAATTAAAGGTCTAGAAAGGTATCAATCATGTGAACCTCACATTTTGAAAATAGATAAATAAAATAAAAAAAAGGAAAGGGTGCCCAAAAGGTAGTGTGCCCTCATGCCAACCGCCGGGGGGGTGGGGGGGGGATGGAAACATGTGCGAAGGGGTGGGGTGATTATTTCACCCTCCTCTATGTATGGGCATAGGGGCCACATTGCCTATCAGACCTCTTTTTCGATAAAAAGAAAGTGTTTCCTGTGAGGGAGTGTGGCCCTTACCCAGGTGCAAGAGCTAATGGGAGAGCACGCAAAAACATTAGGTATGGGGTTCTTATGTCATTTTATGGGGGGCAAGGGCGTTCATTTCATCCCCCATGTGTTTGGGCACAGTCTCCACACTCCCCTCCCCCCAGCCGCTCCATAGAAACCATTTTTCCATAGGAGAAATTTCTATCAAGAGTGTGGCCCCCTACGCCTAAACACATGGGACCTGGGGGCATGAAATGACGAGCCCACCCTCTATGAAAAGAATGACATATCTGTGGATGCTTTATTGTGTACTCTTATTGGCCCTCATGCATGCACAAGAACAACATTCCATAGAAAAACACTCCTAAAAAAATACATGGACAATAGTATATTGTTCGTTGGCATACATGTCATCACGTAGGCCAACAGGAGGGCATGCACGAACATCTTCAAGGTAGGGGCAGCACGATCTTTCTACCCTTGTGTAGGCATGTAACTATTTTTTTTTTGGGTAAGGTAGGCATATAACTATGTGGCTGTATTAGCTGGTAGGGTTCTTTCTCCCGAAAATACATGGAGTCAGAAGTCAGAAGTCAGAAGTCAGAACTCACTGTTTGTGGGATGGCATGGAAAGAATCGGCACATGATATATAAATTTTTTTTTCACAAAAACACGTGATATTTTTCACGGTTTGAAGAATCTGGCACGTCCGAAACCCGTAGAATCACTGTGTTTTTTTTATTTGATCAGGTGGGATTCTAGGGTTCTTGAGAACGATTCCAGTAGAATCCAACTTCTAACCCAGATTGTGTCTTTTAAAACCTTGGTCTCCCTTCACTTAGCTCTTGAAGTATAGAGCCTGAACTTCATGGTTCATTATTTATTGGTTATAGTATGATGCAAATTGCAGATAAACTTGTAAAACTCAATACCTTGTCACTGAATCCTTGTCAACTCGGTAAAGGTGGAAGGCTCGTCACGTAATCCTAGGGGTGTCAATTAGTGGCCCGACCCAACTAAACCGATCGGGACTAACCATTTATAGACCGACCCAGCTCAGACCGTTTATTAAATGTGTCGGGCTTGAGCCCAGCCCATTTACAAACAGTCGATCTCAGTCTTGCTACTTGGACCATCAGGCGCTTGACTGAGACCGACTGAATAATACTCGACCGAAACCGGCCTATTGTGCACTGGCTTGACTTGACCCTTTAATGATTGTAGAATACCTATTTTACCCCCCAAATTAAAGAGTAAAAACTAAAAAGTAAAGACATGTTCACATTTTAAATAATGGTTATATTTGGTATCATTTATTGATTTATTGTCATTTTTTTGAGTTTGCATGAGTGGGCTGGAATATAAGAGCACATTTTAAAGAGGGCCCGTTTAAAAACTGGTTAAAGTCCGTTTAATATTAAACATGTCTGTAGCCCGGTTAGGGCCCGACTAAAGCCCAATTAAGGTAGCCTGATTATAGCCCGAAGCCGACCGACCGAATATAAAACGTACCATGCCCTCAATAACTAAACCCGATTAGTTAAATGGGCGGACAGGTGCAGCCTTTGAAAGTCTTCAAGCCCAAATAAACCCGACCCAAACCGGACCGGCCCTACCGGTTGACACCCCTACGTAATCCCTGTCAACTCGGCCGATTCAAGCACAACTCCGCCGGCGGTTGCTGTGTTCCGAGGAGTCTCCATCTCTCCATTGTCATTGTTGAGGTCTTCAAAGTCGATGACAAATAAGAAACACTGGCCACTTACAAACAGCAACGTAAAAAACAAAAGAAGAAAGGGAAGGTTTCTTACTTGTAAAGTCTACCCCTCTCTTATTTCTCTCTTTCTCTCCTCGAGGAGAGATAGAGAGGTCTAATTCTAATTAGATCTTTAACCCACCATGCCATTCAAATCCCTCAACTGTATCATCATCGCAATGTTGTCTGGTTTCGGCTTTTTAATTCTCTTCTTTTCTGTGTTCTTTGAATTCCCATTTGTCTCTTCGATACACTCTATTGGCATTTCCAAAGTAGCAATTAAGCGTAACCCAGATCCTTTCAGGGATTTGTTGGGTGCTTTCAAAAAATGGGATTCTGAAGTGGGTTGTGCTCAGTTCAGGGAAAAGAATAGACAATTGGATCAGAATATTTCTTCTTCTGCTTCTTCTCTGCAAGATGTTGATGGTTTTGTTGACTGTGGAGCGATGAAGATGAAACATGTAAGCGTTCTAGTTAAAGGGTGGACTTGGATTCCTGATAATTTGGATAATTTGTATTCCTGCCGGTGTGGGTTGAGCTGCTTATGGACCAAGTCCCCTGTTTTGGCTGATAAGCCTGATGCATTGCTGTTCGAGACCAGCACGCCTCCATTCATGGTACTTCTTTTCACTTATTAATCTCTTTTTGGGTTCTGAATTGATCGGATCTGAAGTATAGAGCATACTTGCGGAAATTATTTTGTATACTTATGTGTTCTCGCTATCTTGTTGTGCAACTATTATAGATACTAGATGGAGGAAATCAGATGATTATAATATGGTGTTGACTGATAGTTTAATATTTAAATTGGATTATTCCTTATTTCGCAACCATTCTTCTTATCTTTGTTTGGTTGTTCGTCCGAATGAAATGGAAAGATGTGGGTCTAGAATTATAACTGGGACTGGTTAGGGATTGTTTGGGTGATTTGAAGATCCTAACATAGGAAAGGCAGAGCATTGTATTGGCAACCCTAAATAAATGGGAGGGCTAATGATCAGGGCATGATAATCATGTCAAGAAGTTAAATGTTAAAACAACATTAAGCTTGTTCTTTTTCCTTTTTGATTGGCAATGATGGAAGGAAACCAAGGACAATGAACCACCTGAGTAAGCCTGGCAAAACAACAGCAGGCACAAAAGCAGACATCAAACGTTAGAAGGAAACTTGTATCCTTATACTGAACTAGGTACAGTACTCCTTTCTTGGGTAGCTTGTCAGTGAGGTATGGAGTTTGTAGGGCTAATCTATATACAGTGGGATTCAGGAAGGAATGAGGAGAGCTAAATTGTCTGCTCAAGAAAATTTTGCCAACTTGCCCGTTACATGGATTTGGTGCAGGTATTGGGTGTTTGTATGTATCTTTGAGTAAGATTTGTCCGTGCCTGTTAAATTCTTAGGGTTTGGGGCTGGCTAATATCAATCCATGAGCTGGGAATGGGTGCTTGAGCTGTTAGACACATCATATATAGCAATTACAAAATATTTTCAAAGAAGCAGGATAGAAGTATAGATGCATCCCTTATTCTTAAATATCAATCTTTGAACGCATCCTGTGTGTAGGCATCTTATCTCTGTGCTGCAAGTTCTACATCATGGTTTCAGAGCTAGCTTGGTATGCAGACAAGCCACTCTGCTGGGTCTACTTTGCTATCAATGTCTGACCTGTAAATGGAAATTCTGAGCGAGAGAGGATGACTTGGAGGGAATGATTGGTCCAAATTTTGCTGCTGGAAAAGTAGTAATGATTATATAATAGATGTTAAAAATCTTCAGTTTTTTTGTCTCGTTCAGCCCAAACTAATCCATTAACAATCACCTAATGACATGAACTTCTTAGGTCTCCTAGTTTCCAAGTTCTTAGTCAATTAGTTAGACAACCTCAAGTGCTTGCCTTGATTTTAGGTCACCAAAAACAGGGAACCCCAATAATGTCTTCTAATCCGAAGTCTATTCCTCACACTTCGGTAATTTAGTTTACAAGGACCAAAGAATAGTTGCCACCTTGACCTTGCAACTATTCTTTTTATTCTTGTCCTCTGTGCAGATCTAAATGCAGGTGTCGAACATATAATGAAATTCATGATGAGTGAAAATTTATTTGTGTTATCTTTTTAAATAACACCAAAAGTAATGGAAAATTAGGGATTTTTTCTTTTGATGTCGACTATTTTTAGTGTATTAAGATTAGTACATTTATGACAGTTGGTAAAAATTTTGAGCATCACCGATATTTTTTGAGTATCTGACTGTATTTTGCAAATCAAGGTTCAGAGTTTGAATGATAAGAAATATGTTAACCAGTTTTGTTTGATGTTAGCCTAGACCTTGTAGCCATAACTATTTTTGGGTAGATGTCCCTGTATTCTTGAGTTTTGGGCATTAGGTGGACTCAACTCCTCAACACAATACCCATACTTTATCCCTGTATCCAAATCAATATAACATAGGTTCCGAAGATCTAAAATTATCTTAATTCACAATCTATTTTATAATGATGTGTTCAATTTCTGACTAATCAACCAAGTCAAATTCTTATAGAGCAAATGGAACAATGAAGTACAGCAAAAGTCAGAAAATGAGTGGTATTTGAATGGTTAACCAATTGACTAGTTCAATCTTGCTTTAAGACATTGTCACATTTGTTAAGCCTTCTCTATGACTTCTGATTGGCCTATGTCTAGAATACTCAGATTCTATAAAACCTGCTGGGTAATTGGAAAACTGAGAAACAAAATCTATCTAGTAGAGGTGCATGTCATCTCCTCTGGATCCCCCCCCCCCCCGGATCCAAGCATGTGCATGTGTGTGAGCAAGGTATTAAACTGAACCTGCAAACTTGCTTCAAATGTTATAACTGATAAATGATATGATGAAATAAATAGTAGTGCCTGTACATGGTCAAATTTCTGGTGTGGACGTTTTCTAGTTGGGCAAATTATGGACCTACTATTTTAGTGAATGAAAACCAATCTTCCAATCTTAACCTAACTTTCCCATGAATGTTAAGGTTTTCTCCCTTTCTTCCTGTCCTTATATTTCTTTTAGATCCTGTAGCTC
Organism: Macadamia integrifolia; assembly: GCF_013358625.1. Lineage (NCBI taxonomy): Eukaryota > Viridiplantae > Streptophyta > Magnoliopsida > Proteales > Proteaceae > Macadamia > Macadamia integrifolia. Next base: position 28,459 of record NW_024868516.1, on the reverse strand, counting down.
CTTACAGCTGACCTTGTTGCAAGCTGCACTTATAGTTGAGCATTTTTGTACTATTTTAAAAATTTTAGAAGCTAGAAACACAAATATAGAAAGTTATTCTGTATCGATACATATTGGGCCAATGAATTGGAAAGCACAGATGCGATACACTAGAGATATGACACGGTAAAAAAGAAAAAAAAAGGTAAATTTGATCAAACCAGTATCGACTGGAAAAAAAAGAGTAAATTGTGCTAAACCAGTCGACCATATTGGTTGATACAAACAATACAATTTGATACTGGATCGATACAGTCGTGACGGTTGATACACAGGATAAAAACCTGCAAACAGAGACGTTAACTGGGAAAAGAATACTACTAACTGTAATGTAGAACTAGAATCACAAATGATCCTAATCCTAGGCAGGATCTGAAATTCTGGCTGAATAGAGAAAATTTCCTCCAATAGGCTTGGTTCTAGCTCTCAAACACTCTCTCACAGAAAACAAATAGAAGAAAAATGAGAAAACAAAAAGAGAATTCGATGGAGGGTTGAGAAGGGAGAAGGAGAAGGTTAGGTTTTGGGCATCTCACTCCTCAAGTTTAGGCATCTTACCTAGGGCATCTCGCCACTGCATCCCACAGCACAACAGCATAAGTCATCTTTTTTTGTTTAACTCAAATCTGTCTTCTCATTATAATTGATGGGCTTTAAATAGCCTTACATTGCTTGGATATGAAGACATAATAAAAATGGAAACTAAAGCTAAAGATAAAACCTTCTAATTTAACTTCTAACTTGCTAACCAAGTAAGAGTAAATTAGAAACTAACAACTAATGATAAAAAGGAAACTAAGCTAAGTTACAAAATAGAAACTTCTTTTGACCAACAAAATAGGAAACTAACTAGCTCACTACGAAAATAGAAACTAACTAAAAAAGGAAACAAATCTTCCTAAGTTACAAAGCTTACTTGCCAAGATAAAGCAAAGAAATAAAAATAGAAACTAATATCTAATATCCTAACAAGTGCTGTCAGCATCTTTCCCAAACCAGCTGTCAATATTGGACCCCAAGGTACCGTTCACGTGAACAGTACCTATGTGAACAGTAACAGAAGGTTGGCTGATCCGATTGGAGAAAAATAAGGCTGGTTCGATATACGAAACTGAACCAGACCTGAACCAGAATTGGGCCAGCATTGAATTCTCTTTTTGACAGCTCTATCTACATCAAACTGAGAACTCCAAAACTTGTCCGCTGACATTTTTAGACAAATCTGAGATGGGGAAATGGTTCTTGCATTAAAAAGACCTTACTAGTGGTGATTGCGATGAATTTTGGGGATTAAACTCGTTGCAATCATGGCATATGCAATTCATTCCATACCATAAATGCAATATGCAATTAATTATGTATGCCCATACCATAGCATATATGCCAACCATTGTCCTTTTCCTTAAATTATTCAAATTCCACCTGGCATTCTTGATGGACGATGGAATCCTTGTAGTTCACTCGAGATGCAGGGTATTAAAATGATCAAAATAATCTGAATCAGATGGTTCAGGAACCTGCCTTGGTCTATGCCTCCATCACTCATGACTACATGTACACAAAATTTGGGTCCAAATGATCTGCAATGTCGTGGATATTGGCTCCCACCACCTAATGTCCTATGGTTGGGCTTATTACTGCTTGTTTATCTTATACTATACTTCAAACTGTATTTTACATATATCCGAAGCATTCCCATGCATTTCTTGACCATTTCCATTCGTATCTTTAGTGTATCTTGTCTCTTTGATATATCTCTTAAAACCACCAACCACCCTCCCAATATGCAAACCGATATTGATAACATTTTGAAATATGGTCATACAATACATTGCCTAGTTATCGGAATCTGCTTTCCAAAGATCACTCAACCTCCATTCCTTTTAAAAGAAAAGAGAAAATTGAAGACAATGCTGTCAGAGACACAACCATACAAGACTTATGTTTTTTGGATGGATTCCATACGTCACCTTGAGTGATCATATATGAAAATCATATCCTTCACCATTGGGATGAACTAAATATGATGGACCATTTATATTACTTGATTCTCATTTGATAGGACATGTAATGATAAGGTTTATCCGTTTATGGTTAGCCCAGGAGGTGATCCCTGTGGGCTCTTGGTAGATCATGATGCTGTAACTAACTGACCACATTATGGGGAAAGAGGAACATATAATTGAAAACCGAAAGTAACTGCTTTGCCTTTAAAAGGTGAATGAGTGTCTGAGGCAACAGCAAGCTATCGACTGGGTTTCTCCAGATGAGATCAGGAAAAAGAAACAGCAGCAAGTTACTGAGGCAGCGGCCATTTGCCTTTCTCTGCATCTGAGTCAGCAACTCAACGATCAACGGTTGTTTATTTCCTGATCCGAGGTAGGGTTAAACCTTTTATGATTTCAGATTCAAAGATCTGAAGCTGCGCTTGAGTGGGTTCCAGATCTTTGTTTGTTCGAGCCCGAAACAAGAGTTTTATGTCCGATTGATGTTTGGTGAGTGGAACCTTTGTGAGGGAGCAGTTTCTGTTGCTGCTCTACCAACCCTAGTAGGTGGGGAATGGCCCCTTCTTCATCTCCTCCACTGTCGGGGGTGCGGAAGGGGCTTTGGCTGTTAATGAAGCCGGTGTCTTGGGGATCTCCAGGCTCCTTCCAGCCTCAGGCCTTGAGGATTTCCCCCGTTGACTTGCCCTGCTACTAATTCCCTTAGTGCCAGCCATGTCTCTGTTGATTGTGTTGGTGCTGTGGGAGGCTCTTTGGTCCACACTCACGGCCTTACCCTCTCAAGGACAGCTATAATTGCGGGGATAACCAGAAGAATCCTGTGCTTTGGACAAACTACTTTTCTTTGGTTTCAGCTGATGATAGCCTGCAACTGAGGTTTGTTGATCCTGTTATTATTGATAGGGTTGCAGTCGTGAGGTGTCCTGCAAGTTTAATGGAAGGTGAGTTTTCTAAATGGAAGAACACCCTTGTTGGGCACTTCATAGGAAGAAGATCATCTTTTAGTTTTACAAAAGAAATTTTGTTAAAACAGTGGAAAATCTCAGGGCATGTTGATGTTAACTTACTTGACAATGGAATGTCATCTTCTGTTTTAACTTAGAGGAAGATAAAATTAAAATTTTGAAAGGGGGGCCACGGTATGTTCAGAAGAGGCTGTGTATTATCTGGCTATGGTATCCGTCCACCTCTTTGGAGAAGATTGATTTTTGTTCAGTCCTTATTTGGATTACCTTGTCTAATATTCCATTCCATTATTGGCCGAGTGATGCTTTAAGTATCATTGGCAGCGGTATTGGGTATCCTTTTGTGACTGAAAAAAGAATAATGGCAATGGAGAGACTTTCGTTTGCACGTATGTGTATTGAAGTTCATTCAGAGAGTGAGAGCTCTCCAATTCAGTAGCAATATATGATGGTGCTGGGATCATTTTTAATCAAAAAGTAATTTATGATTGGAAACTGACTCGCTGTGTTCACTGTAAGACATTTGGACATGCTTCTGAGATTTGCGGCAATAATGAAGCAAGGCTGAAGGAGCTTCGCAAGGAATGGAAGAGAAAATCTGTTCATGTTGATGGTCCTAGTACAAACAGCAATGGTAGCGCTCAGCTTAGGTTAGTGGCCGGGATAAATGGGGATTGCCATTAAGGTGGAAATCCAGTGGATAAAGCTAAAAAATTTCAAATCCAAAACATTAGACAAAGCAGGTGGGGCTTTGGGTACTAATATAAATTCTTTTTCATTGCTTGAAAACCTAGAGGATGAAGATATGCTGAATGATGATTCACTGGGGTTGATTGAAAAGTCAAATTTGGAGGCTGATTTAGAAATGATGAGGACATTAGCAATCCAGCTCATGGGGAGGAGTTAAACGGGGAAAACTTTATCCCTTCCACCGCCTTGAGTGAGGTGGAGATGGGAAGAGAAAAGGAGGCTTGAGGCCATGCTGACAATATCTCTGATTTCAACAATTATGACTTCGAGGAGACATTAGCAATTAAGGAAATTTTGACTTCCACTCTTATTGTTAAGGAAGGGGAACTTCAAAAGGAAAATCTTGACTTGGATATGGAAGGAAAGATGTTGGGTGATAGTGTTGTTGAAGAGTGATCCACTCCTAAGGAGACGTCCAAAAAGAAGAACAACAACAGCATGAATTATGCTTCTAGGTCCCTGATGCTGAAAATTCATCTATCATTTCTTTTAAGGAGCTTTTAGAGTCTATGCCTCTACGGATAATAATCTCATTCCTTATGGAGCGAGTTTGGAAATTGATGAGAGAAAATCCTTCATATTTCGGACTGGAATGAGCAAGAGGAAGAGCAAGAAAAGGAAGAGCCTCATTGGGAAGACACTTAAGTCTCTGAGGAGGTGACCCATCATATTAACGATACAGAGGAAGTGCAAGATGAAGAATCAAATGGCCTTGTTGTCTATACTGGACAGAGCCACAGTATAAGATTTTTCCCGTACTACCTTTGCACCAAGGAATGGAAAACTTAATTTGAGGTGTGGTCTATTGGTCCTTGTATTTTCTTTTTCTTGTCTCATCTAAGAATGGTGTGGTGCCTTTAGTTTGGCTTGTATGCTGCCTTTTGCTCCTTTAATATATTTTTTTTTTCACCATTTTTTTTTTAATTTTTTTTTAAGACTGAAAGGATGCATTTTCATCCTTCCATGAGAAGCTACTGATTCTGTGAAGTCTACAAAATTTTCTAAAGAATTAAAAAAAATAGAAATAGAGAATGAGAAGACTTTTTCCACCAAATAAGATTATGCTATGGGTTCAATCATGTGGTCTTTAATCAATAAAACAAGGGCACTAAAATTAGTTCTTTGGGGTAACGTTAATTATAGTCAAGCTTGTTCAAACAATAGTAGGGGAAATAAAGTTGATTTGTTTATTTTTTTTCCCCTTTTCTTGTTAGGGTGGGAGCAAGAATGCCAATGAAACATTAATTGAAGACTTTTGTTATCCCTTGTTTGCCTTAGTTTCTAACTGGTGAATGAAGACACGGGTGATTCTTTATCTTACATGAAATAGGCTAGGGTGGAAAAATACCAAGAAACAAACCCATCCAACCATGATGCAACTCAGAACATAGTTGTCAAGGTGTCATGTAGACACTGCCTAGGTGTCCAGGCTCCCCTATGCTGGAAGGATGTCTTGCTTGCCTAGGCGGCACCTTGATGCCTTGTTGGTGTCGCCTTGGTTTTTTTCTCCTTGCACCACCTTAGGTCGCCTAGCTGCCTTCACAACTATGGTTTAGAAGATTAAGAAGGACAGCAGCAAACTGGGGCATTTGATTGGGCCGAAAGGGACCAATATGTTTAATTTTGAGTGTCCAATGGGTTATGTGGGCCATGGGTTTAGTATTTTTGGACTTATTATTATAATATGCCAAATTCTATAAGCTCAAGTATTAGGGATTAAGGTCCTACACGGGACTATCAAGAATTCGTTCTCTCATTCCTCCTTTCATGAAAGTAGGTTGGGCGATGGATTATCTTGGTGGTAGACATAATGCATGTAAGACTCTTTGGCTTGACCGATCTATATGGTACGTCAGGTAGACGACCGGTATCTTATTATAGTCTGTCATTATAAACATAGTTGTCAAGGCATCGCCTAGGCTTCCAGGCGATTTTCCTAGGGCTTAGGCGACAGTCGCCTTGTTGTACTGCATGTCACCTTGTGTTTTGGCCTTATTTCATTTACTTAAGATATTAATCATGAATAAGCAAATACCCCCTATTTGAATCCAATAAAAATAGTTTAAAAATCAAATTCCAAAAGGATAAAAAGTCAACCCCCCAGTCCAAGAACAAAAAATGGATTTTAGTTATAGGAGCGATTTTCAACTTTTAAATGCTGGGGTTTTTCTCAATTATGAAAATTATATAAATTCTATCAGTTAAACATTGCTAAAAACCAAAATCCGGTAAAATAATCTTTTGTTTTGATATCCATAAAATTATTTTCATTCAGACATTTTTAACAGCATTCGCACACTTAAACATAATTTTGACTAGAGCATAACTTTGTCATTACAACTAAGATTTAAGTAATCTTAGACTTGTTGGAAAGCTGGTTTTATGTTATAACTAATACAAAAAGTCTCATGTAAAAATAAAATCATTGGACTAGTCAAACTTATTATAGAACAAGTGCATTTCTCTAAATGTTGATTTTTTATAACTTAATATGACATAATGTTAATTTTTTATGGTTTGATGTTCTAAATGTTGATTTTTAATGACTTGATGTGGCTTAATCTTTATTTTTTATGATACAAGGTATATATAGCTTACTAAATAATGTTAGAAAATAGGAAAATAAAAAATAACACTTGGTCCCCTTTGTTCCCCTTAAGGCGGGCGCCTCCTCGCCTAAGCACTTAGATAACCCTCCATTGGTTTGGTTCACCTTGGCATGGTGACAACTATGGTTATAACTTATAAGCATGTGGCTGATTTGTAGTGGTGCATCAGGTTGCAGCTGGAACTTATTATAATTAGCCATAACTCGTCAATCTTTTTGCATAGATCCCTGTGTTTGTCCTTGCTTGGAATCCCCATGTAACCGACCCGATTAAGTTGGGATAAGGTTTTGGATGTTGTTGTTTGTTGTTGTTGTAAGGTCCCATATGGGACTAAGTAATAGCTTCTAATTTATAATAGTCTAGAAGCTTTCTATTTTGTTTCTCTAGAACTCTCTTGATTGTTCCTGAAGGTTTACTATTCTAGAAGGTTTCTATGTTGTTTCTTTAGAACTCTCTTGCCTGTACATGAAAAGTTGTTTTTTTTTTTTTAAATGTTGCAAAGTTATAACTAAAGGAATAGGGGTGCCAGACTAACCCCAACGATTTTGACAACAAACAATAGCTTTCTTTTTGTGCGATTTGTTGTGAGATTCAATGTCAAACTATGGCAAACTTGGTGGGATGCCAAGTTAGATTGGTCAAATTCTAGTCAAGTTCTAGGTGGGAAATCTAGTTCATATCTTACTTCTTCTATCATCTTTTCCTTCTTCATTGGATCAAGCTTTTAGATCAGGTTCTAGTGTTGATATTGCAATCTTCTTCTCCTATAGATCACAATTTTTCGTGGCAGTTCATTGCTTATCCCTTGATGCTGTTTCAACACTATCTCTACCATTAATTTCTATTTTCCTACTAGTTTCTAATTCTGATTAATTTTCTATTTCTGTCCTCCTTATTCTACTTTGAGTCTGACTTGCTATTTCTTGGTCCCTACTTGCTATTTCCCACTAGATATTGTGACAGTATATCAAACCTGTAAATCGGCACCTATAAGGGAGAGAGAAGGAAGAAGATGAAGAAGGATGAAGGGAGAATATGATGGAGAGGAAGAAGGTGAGCTAGAACCATGACGGAAAAAAATAGTTGTTGTGTCCTATCATGGTTTAGCTCCCTATATATATTAACTTAGGAAATATACTCTTAATAGGAAATTTACCAAGAGTCAAAGTCTAAATACCACCCAAGTCTAATTACAATAGAAATAAAACCGAATTACAACTCAACACTACCACATTATTCCGCGGTACATAGAACCACACTATCCCATAGTACACTGTACCACACAACATACTTTACAATAACAACAACATAGCCGTATCCCCAGTAATTGGGGTCAGCTACATGGAATCTTGCCTTCTAGTCAGCCCAATCCGAAGTCATATGTAGTAGTAGGCTTTGGCTATGCATGCCTTTCCTCACCACCTCTCGTAGGGTTATTTTAGGCCTACCCTGGCTCTTTTAGATCTTTCAATCTGAATCAAATCACTCCTTCGGACTGGAGCATCCGAAGGCCACATGACATACTTACATATGCTAAATCTGAACTCTATAGTGGTTTCTTTCTAATTCTGTCCCTTGTCTCTAATTTTAATTTCACCAATTGAGACACCCGGAAACAATATTTTTATTATTTCTTCTTTCTTCCTCCTAAATCTGTTAGTTGCTATTTTGATAGTTACTAATTAGGGATTCAGGTATTATACTTGTTTAAGTAGTTATGCGATCGATGAATTCCTCTAAAGCTTAAAGGAAAATTCTACAGGACAATCCTAAGACTAGCTATGATATATGGTGCGGAATGTTGGGTAGTCGAGAAGCGTAATATAGATAAGTTGAGTGTGGCAGAGATGAGGATGTTGAGATGGTGTGCGACAAAACTCTGAGGGATAGAGTGAAGAATGGTCGGGTTAGAGCTGCTTTGGGAGTTGCCCCGATTCATGATAAGCTCAGAGAATGTCGATTAAGATGGTTTGGACATGTCCAAAGAAGGCCTTTGGATGCCCCAGTATGGTGGAGTGACCAGATTCAGATAGATGGAGCTAAAAGGGCTAGGGGCAGGCCGAAAATGACCATTGATGAATTGGTAAGGAGAGACATGCAAAAGATAGGTCTTCACCCTAGTATGACATCTAACAGAGCTGCTTGAAGGGCAAAGATTTGGGTTGCTGATTGTTCGTAAGTGGGATGTACCTTAGTCTTTTTTTCTAAGTTAGATCCATGTAACCGACCCCATTTAGTTGGGATAAGGTTGAGCTGTTGTTGTACTTGTTTAAGTAGTTAGTTTCTAATTTATAATAGTATAAAAACTTTCTATTTTGTTTCTTTGGTACTCTCTTGCTTGTGCATGAAAAGTTACTATCTAGAAGCTTACCATTTTGGTTCTCTAGGACTCTCTTTGTGCATGAAGAGTTACTATATTCTTATAATCTTGAAAAGTTATAAATGAAGTAGGGGGGATCATACTACCCAATGTTTTATCCAAAACCATAGCTCTTTGCTGTGATTTGTTATGAGATGCAGTTTTCTCTTGTGAGATGCAATGGCAACCTTGATGGGATGCCAAGTTGGACTAGTGAAATGCTAGTCAAGTTCTATATGGGAAGCCTTGCTCATATCCTTCTTCTATTTATATTTTCTATCACTTATCATCTTTTACATCTTCATTCAATTAAGCTTTTATATCAGGTTCTGGTGTTGATATTGCCATCTTCTTCTCCCATCGATCACAAGTTCATTGCTTATCCCTTGCTGCTATTACAGCACTGCTTCTACCATTACTCTCTGTTGATGAATACATTGACGCTGCCTTCCCTAACAGTTCTAGCTTTTAGCTGAAACGGTAGAAAAAATGGTATTGGAGCGGGGACGTTGAGTGTTCGAATCGTGGGAAGTGCATAGGAAGAGTTTTCTTGACATTTGTCCTCACTCGGTGCTGCGCAAAGGAAATGCTGCGTGAACTTCACATGCAAGGACCATGGGATCTTGGCTTGCACGTGTGGGGTAGTGTTGATGTATACATTGACGCAGCCCTTCCCTAACAGTTCGAACTTTTTGGTGAAAAGGTGGTGACCACTTTCTATTGTTCTATTAGTTTCTAATTCTGATTCACTTGCTATTTCTATCGTCCTTAGTAATAAATCTATTCTATGTTTCTACTAGTTTCTAATTCTGATTACTTGCTATTTCTATCGTCCTTAGTAATAAATCTATTCTATGTTTCTACTAGTTTCTAATTCTGATTACTTGCTATTTCAGTCATCCTTACTTGGTAAATCCATTCTATGTTTCTACTTTCAATTTGACGTGCTATTCTTAGTTCCCATTTTCTATTTCTTTACTTTTTAATTCTTTCCCATGTTTCTAATTTTATTTTCAGTTTCTATTTCAATCTCCTAAATCTACTAGTTGCTATTTTAATGGTTACTAGTTTTGGGAACTTTCTATTATGAGTTTCTAAATCAAGGGTGCTATTCGGGAAGTTGCCAAATTCTGGTTTCAGTTCTGAGTCTCTAATCCTTAAAATGCTGGATTAAATGAGGTTTTCAAATCCTGATCCCTTGGGTGATTAGAATACGACCTTAAACCAACCCGCTTAGTTGGAAGGTTGAACCAACCAACACATCAACATTGGTGTTATGGGTTGGGTGGGTCCCAAGATTTTAAATTTCGGGGAAATTTTGCCTAAGTTATCGAAGTATGAAATGACTATCGAAATTTATATGCAAAATTTACTGAAGATAGTGGCACACACGCTCTATCTCAAAGCTTTTGAGACATATTTCTTGAACTTCTCCTTTATCAATGTTGGCCTGTGTTGACTATTTCGGGGTTTCCTGAAATGGTTATCAGTTATCACCTTTCCCTCATGTATGAACTTCACTTTCTGACGCAAATTGGATGAAACTGCCTTTGCTTGATGTAGCCATGGTTTCCCCTAAGACAGTGACTGTAAGGATCCTGAGGACTACTCTCCTAATATTGTCATAGGCTCGACCAGTTTGGCTTGATGATCTCATTTCTACCAAATTCAAACAGTAGCACATTTAAGGCAGACCCGTTGTCTACTAGGACTTGAGGTACCATCTTATCATTGCATTCCACCGTTATATGTAGGGCCCTGTTGTTCTTAGCCCCATCATAAGGCAGCTCAGAATCAGCAATGTGTGTGTGTGTGTGAATTGCTGCATCACTCTCTGAGACTTGATATTGAAATTTTATTTTTAGCATATGTGAATAGCATTGGAAGTAATGATTTCTTCACTTCCTGTGGTTGTGATTGTCACAATGTAGCTTTAGATTTAATTTTGGTTGGTAAGTAAGGAATCTGGTCACAACTTACAACAATAGTGAAACTGTCTTTCTGGCAACTGACTTGAGCTCAATATGATTGCATAGCAGAGACAGAAGGTACTATGTATTCAGTACCCGCTCTAAAGTGTAAGCCATGAGGTTAATATTGATCCTGCAATGGTGATACCCTGTGTCAACTGGAGTGTGTGCATAACAACAGTAATTACTTGCACTTTCAGGTGCTGGGCTTATTATTTTGCATCATAATGACTTGGAGATTCAGCAAGTTGTACAGTTATTGCACACCTTAGGTTAAGGGTACGATGAGACCAGGAAGACCTAAGAATATTATGTGCAGAAAGCTTTCCTAACTTGACTCAATTTTTTTTTTTTTTTTTTTTGGAAAAGAACACTACCTGGTCACGTTCCCCTATGCTATTTCACAGGTTCCCGTGAAATTACGTCCCTTCCCCCTTGGTGGATACCCATGCATGCTGCCCCATTGGCTTAGGTGCTGGTGTGGAGGCCATGTGAGTCTGTGACCAGGTAGCATTCTTCATCTTTCTTTTATTTGTGTGTGGGGGGGGGGGTCAGAACACCACTGTTTCTGATGAATGTGGTATTGAGCGAAACTCTTCACCAAGGTGCAGTGTTTTGTGTAGCCTTTGAAAGACAATGT